>NC_084732.1:35415279-35522779 GCF_033978785.1 Entelurus aequoreus | reverse complement strand
GAACCGAAAACTTTGACCTCAAAATCGTTTTAAGATCCTAACCTTGGATTTTTTTTTTTGTTCCACCCCTATACACAATAGATATTGTATGTGTTTACAGCGGATATATGATTTTAATTGTCATTAATCTTAATTGTTTAATCATTTATTTGTGGAAAAAATGTATATTATAAAATATTGTGGGGAAGAAAACAAATGACATGTACATATATACAGTATATACTACATTTAAGTAAGCGTGAATCTGTGTCATTACACGCACCCGCAAAAAAGATAGAGGATTTTAACGGGCTCCATCTTTAATGTGACCAGGTTGTCTGAGGAGAAAGCTGCGGTGCTGAGACAATGTGAGGAAACCTTAGCAGTGAAGGCAGAGGAGGCAACGCAAACCAAGCTGCGTTTGGAAGAAACTCAGCAAGAGCTCTTACTTGCCAAAAGCCAGGTGTGTTGAGACTTATGGTATTAAACAAATGTGATTCAAATTCTTAGTTCATTGTGTCATAGTCATCACTATGTACTTAGCCATCAAACTCTTCTCTGTTTCAGATTAGCTCAAAGGAGCAGTTGCTGAAGGTACAGCAACAGCTTGGAGCAGAGCTTCAGAAACAAATCAAGGCGATGACAGCTTGTGAAGATGAACACAAAAAAGCAGATGCAGAAAAATTGCAAAAGTTGCAACAGTTGGAGGAGGAATTGAAGGATGTGCGCACCCAAATGACGGAGAAGGAGGGCCAGCTCAGAGAAGGCGAGGCTCAGGTTTTGTCTCTGGAGAAACAAAATGCAATCCTGGAAAATGCTGTTAAAGAAATGGCTAAAGAAACCAAGGTAAGTATCAGGATGACTGGTTGTTAAATGAGCTTTGTAGCCTTTTGTCAGTTTTTTGCACCAGGCAGCAAATGTTTATTTTTCTATCGTTTAGCTCCTCATGCATGCACATGATGAGAAGGTGAACAAGCTGCATGAGCAGATGCTATCTTTAGAAGAAGACTTATCTGCAAGCAAAGATGCAGCTGAGAAACTCCCTTTGCTAAAGAGTGAGCTGGATGTGGCCAACCGCTTGCACGCCGACCTCAAAAAGCAACTGGACGCCATTGAAAATAGTCTTTCCTCCGTGACCGAAGTCAAGACCAACTTGGAAAAAACCTTAACTGAAAAAGTCAGCTTGTGCTCTGCTCTACAAAAAGAAGTCGCAGAGCTCAGGCAGAAGATGAGTGACTTTTCTGAGAGTCACGCTTTGGAAGCTCAAAGTTTCCTCCACAACGAAAAGAGCCTCAGAGAGCAGCTTGGAGCCGCAGAGAAAGCCCTGAGCGACATCAAAGAGGAGACTAGTCACACACGAACAGAAATGAAGAGCATGAAGACCACTCTGTCTGCTGCTTCACAAGGATTGGAGGAACGAGACTTAGCGATAAAGAGCTTAAAAGAACAGCTGAACAACGCAGAAGCAGAACAGGCCAAGTCCTCTGAGCAGTTGAAAGAGAAGATTGTTGCTATGAACAAAATCAAGGTTTGCTTGACAATGATTATTTACACATGCACAATTTCATATCACATTATTCAAATTACAACCACAATAATCAACGTAGCTAGAACATTACTTATTTAGTAGTATATGGTGTTACGTTTTTGCCTTTAGATGCTGCTGGAAATGCTTCAGATGGACCTGGAAGAGAACGAAACAACTGTAAACTCTTATCAAAGCCAAGTACAGGCACTAAAAGAGACGATCCAGTCACTGGAGTCTGAGTTGGCTCATAATCAAACTCGGATATCAAGCATGGAAGACTGGCTTGAGGACAGCAAAGCCCAGGTAGTCATGTTGCCCATTGACTGATTTGTAATGTAGTAACACCTTATTCAAATCATCATCTCTAATTTAAATGTTTGTTTTGTTTTAGGTTTCTGTCTTGGAATCCCGGCTTGTGGAGGTCCAGTCTCAGAACTCAGTGCTAGAGACACAGTACTTCACAGCCAGAGAGGAGCTGTTGGAGAGGAGCTGTGAAATAACTCGCCTGGAAGGTGATGCTATCAATCACAGTCAGCTTGAAGAAGAAGTCGCCGCCCTGGAAGCTAAAGTGGTGTCTCTCAGCGAGACCATTAAAGACAAAGAAGATGATGTCAGACAATCACACCAGGAGAAAAATGGCCTGAAGGCCACACTGAGGCAGTTAATAGAAGACAAAGAGCAATCACAAACTAACATAACGGAGCTGAATGTGAAGAGTCAGCAGTTAGAAACCAGGCTCAATGTGTTAGCTGAGGAGAATAAACGTCTGCAGACCAACATGCAGCTGTTAGCTGAGGAGAAGCAGCTATCAATTGCAGAGAAAGAGTCAGTACTGAGGCAGCTCAATGAGATGAAAGCCCAATTTGAGATAAATTCTCAACTAGAGACTCAATTCAGTGTGCTGGCAAATGAGCTGAATCTAGCATTGGAAGAAAAGTTACAGTTGGAAGGAACAAATAATCACCTAAAAGAGCAGAACATGACGCTGCAGACCTGTAAGGCCCAGCTGATGGAGGAGACGCGCCGATTTCAAGAAAGTATAGCAATGCATGACGACAAAGTGGCTTCTCTGCAAGAAGAGAAGGAATCTATCCAGAACCTCTTGCTGTCCGCGCAGCAAGAGTGTGAAAGAATGAAGGGTAAACTTGAAGAGGATACCGGAGCCAGGTACAATTTTACCCGCTTCATACCTTTTTATGTTCCGTCTTTTTCTTGATGTACATGACTGTGTCTTAGTAACCAGCTGTTTGAGACGGAGCAGGCTGATCTCCATCAGAAGTTGTCGTGTTTACAACAAGAGCTAAGCGTATTCAGGCAAAAGTATGACTCGCTGCTGGAGCAGGTGGGCCAACAACACCATCTCATACAGCAGCTGTCCGAGGTTCATGACAAGCCAGGAGAAAAGTTTAGCTCTGTAGAGCCTGAAGAGGGAGACTTCAGCAGTGAGTGCATGCTTTAAAATACAGATGATAATGTCTTAATGAAATTTGCTTGATGGCACATTCAGACTAAATTATCTCAAACGGTGATTCCAGCAGAGACATCAGGCGACAACGACTTGGAACCTGCACGAGACTCTTTGCCAGTAAACGAGTACAAAATGGAGGAACCCTCAAGCCAGCCCAATAAGGCTGCCAGGTACAGCGCCATTTTCAATAATAAGTAAGGATGTTCTGAACAAGGTTTTATTCTGCCGATTCCGATACCGATCATGAGTGAGATCGGCCGATACAGATGATGTGTATTCACTGTACATTTTTAAATGCATCTATGGTGAGTGCTATTGACAGTTTAACAATATCAACGCAATATTTAATGTTGTTCTTATTTAGTTGTATTACGCAATTGTTTGAGCCAAACAAAGTCATTAGTGCACAATAACTAAACAAAAGCAAAAACTACCATCTGCTAATTGTTTGGTTTTGCCCACAGAGTCCTCCAGTGTCCAGAGAATTGTAATTGTAAACATTAACAAATACAACAAAAAATTGTTTTGAGAAAATGAAAATGTCGATCTAATCACTCTCGTATCAATCATATACTAATAATGCACTCCACATTGACACGACCAATTTATGGATCGATCCGATCCTCCTCTTCTGTGTTATGTACTGACTGCAACATTTCTGACAAACCAACATAGCACTGTTATTATGCTCTCCAAACTCTTATCAATCAAAATGTTGTTAATTTCCTGTTTATACCTGCTTACTTTCTGCTGCAACGTGGTTGCATATACAGTCGTGGTCAAAAGTTTACATACACTTGTAAAGAACATATTGTCATGGCTGTCTTGAGTTTCCAATAATTTCTACAACTCTTATTTTTTTGTGATATAGTGATTGGAGCACATACTTGTTGGTCACAAAAAACATTCATGAAGTTTGGTTCTTTTATGAATTTATTATGGGTCTACTGAAAATGTGACCAAATCTGCTGGGTCAAAAGTATACATACAACAATGTTAATATTTAGTTACATGTCCCTTGGCAAGTTTCACTGCAATAAGGCGCTTTTGGTAGCCATCCACAAATTTCTGGAAAGCTTCTGGTTGAATTTTTGACCACTCCTCTTGACAAAATTGGTGCAGTTCCGGTAAATGTGTTGGTTTTCTGACATAGACTTGTTTCTTCAGCATTCTCCACACGTTTAAGTCAGGACTTTTGGAAGGCTATTCTAAAACCTTAATTCTAGCCTGATTTAGCCATTCCTTTACCACTTTTGTGTGTTTTGGGTCATTGTCCTTTTGGAACACTCAACTGCGCCCCAGACCCAACCTCCGTTATTTATGGGTCTACTGAAAATGTGACCAAATCTGCTGGGTCAAAAGTATACATACAACAATGTTAATATTTAGTTACATGTCCCTTGGCAAGTTTCACTGCAATAAGGCGCTTTTGGTAGCCATCCACAAATTTCTGGCAAGCTTCTGGTTGAATTTTTGACCACTCCTCTTGACAAAATTGGTGCAGTTCCGGTAAATGTGTTGGTTTTCTGACATAGACTTGTTTCTTCAGCATTCTCCACACGTTTAAGTCAGGACTTTTGGAAGGCTATTCTAAAACCTTAATTCTAGCCTGATTTAGCCATTCCTTTACCACTTTTGTGTGTTTTGGGTCATTGTCCTTTTGGAACACTCAACTGCGCCCCAGACCCAACCTCCGGGCTGATGATTTTAGGTTGTTCTGAAGAATTTGGAGGTAATCCTCCTTTTTCATTGTCCCATTTACTCTCTGTAAAGCACCAGTTCCATTGGCAGCAAAACTGGCCTAAGCATAATACTACCACCACCATGCTTGACGTTAGGAATGGTGTTCCTGGGATTAAAGGCCTCACCTTTTCTCCTCCAAACATATTGCTGGGTATTGTGGCCAAACAGCACAATCTTTGTTTCATCTGACCACAGAACTTCCCTCCAGAAGGTCTTATCTTTGTCCATGTGATGTCAGATGAAACAAAAATTGAGCTGTTTGGCCACAATACCCAGCAATATGTTTGGAGGAGAAAAGGTGAGGCCTTTAATCCCATGAACACCATTTCTACCGTCAAGCATGGTGGTGGTAGTATTATGCGTTGGGCCTGTTTTGCTGCCAATGGAACTGGTGCTTTTACAGAGAGTAAATTGAACAATGAAAAATGAGGATTACCTCCAAATTCTTCAGGGCAACCCAAAGTCATCAGCCCGGAGGTTGGGTCCTTGGCACAGTCGGGTGTTCCAACAGGACAATGACCCCAATCAAAAGTGGCTAAATCAGGCTAGGATTAAGATTTTAGAATGGCCTTCCCAATGTCCTGACTTAAACGTGTGGACAATGCTGAAGAAACAAGTCCATGTCAGAAAACCAACACATTTAGCTGAACTGAACCAATTTTGTCGAGGAGTGGTCAAAAATTCAACCAGGAGCTTGTGGCTACCAAATGCACATTATTGCAGTGAAACTTGCCATGGGACATGTAACCAAGTATTAACATTGCTGTATGTATACTTTTGACCCACCAAATTTGGTCACATTTTCAGTAGACCCATAATAAATTCATAAAAGAACCAAACTTCATGAATGTTTTGTGTGACCAACAAGTATGTGCTTCTATCACACACAAAAAATACTTAACATACAAAGAAATGCAGTTTATTTGCCGTAATGGAGTTGATTATTATTAGTTTTGGGAACCAGCGCCACACTGTGTATGGAGACACAATTACCTGCGAGCAGCTTTTCAGCCAGAGAGGGTCGGCTTTTGTGATCGGCATTAAAATGTAATAATTGGCAAAGGACGATCACATACTTTTTCACGAAAATCAGTCGATATCGATCAATTGACACATCCATAATAATAATAATAAATGCCCAATTATAATAATGAATACACCTAATCTCTCTTAACCCATCTAGTGAGACAGAAGCAGTCCTTGAGGTAATCAAAGCAGATGTGATTGAGGACATTGTGGAGGAAGACGGGGATGCAAGCATTGAAGATGGGCAGAAAATGCAGGAGGATCATCACCAGCAGCAATTTGATCAAGTAGGAAATGTATGGTTTTTCGCAACATTGTTTACGTATTACATGAGGATAAACCAAATAAATTTAGCTATAATTTTAAAACACATTTTTCTTTCTTTCAGGCTCCTGAGGAGAACTGTCCCAAGGCTGTCTTTGAAAACAGAGCTGCTGCCTGTGAGCTGTCATTGTGTTCCACATCTGAGGAGACTAGGGAGTTAAGACCCATGGGTGAGTCGGGTTACACTCACTGGTGCAACTGCACAATCTATTATAAGAGCTATATCAAAATTTTGTCATTTCAATTCAGTGTCAGAGAGATAATAATTCTACATTGTTTACTATTGTGGTTGTAAATGCATTTTAAGGAGAAGTGTATACATAATATTTTGCCCTTTAAATGTAGCTTAGAGACATAAGCAAAATATTAGAATATTCAATACTGTCAGTATGATAATACACCACAACCTCATTGATTGATTCAAACTAAAATACTGAATGGACTTTGTGTTTTATACTCTGAGCAGAGACAGAAATAGTTGTGCAGTTACAACACAACCAGGACAAGGAAAAACTCTCAGCGCAAGAAGAGAAAGTCCAGGCCCTGCACTCTGAGATTGAGCTCCTGAGCTCTGACCTTGCACTGAGGAAAGAGTTGACCTCTGACCTCCTGGCCCAGGTTCAAACCTTGGAGAATAAAGTAAAATCAGCAGAAGAAGAAACGTCTTGTGCAGCACAGAAGCTGAACAGTGCTCTGCATGAGAGGAACGGCCTCTCTGATCAGGTACGTTTGAGACTAAGATCTATGTATTTATAACATTTATTTACATCATTTGAGAAATTGTGTGTGTGTAATTTTAGTTGTCAAAGATGTCAGAAGAGAAGAACACATTAGCCCTGCAGCTCCAAACCGCTCACTGCCAGCTAACTGATGTCATGGAGATGATGGAAGGACTAGAAATGGCCAAAGGTAAATATAAATGCATGTTATGCGTTAACATGGTTAGTATTTGACATCATCACTAGCCCTGTAACTTAGTTACCAATATTTCTGTGTCAGGGGGGTGGGATGAGAAGTTTCTTCAGCAGGAGAGTGAGCTGAAGAGAGTTCGCTCAGAGAAAGCCAACCTGGAAAAGCACATCCTGGGCATGGAGTGTGAGCTGGACGCCCTGCAGGAGAAGCACAGCAGTCTGGAAGACGAGCTGGAAACTCAGAAGAGGACATGCTCAGGCTTGGAGCAGCAGATAGAAACACTGTCGACTGAGGTAAGGGCTCGGTCAAAGGCAAAAAAATGATTTGCAGTAACAAATACATTTCAAGGGGTTATGGTGTTTTTTTAAATCTACATTGAAAACATTTACCGGCGGTCTACGTTACAGTCTGTAATGGTCCTTTAGTCCAGATTTTGCATACATTTGTCTTTACATACCCATCTCCAAGCCACTTTTTGGCTATCTCTTAAAAACGAGCCGTTTGTGGGACGTATTATTTACATGGAGAAGACCTCCTCCATCCTTGGCTCTCTCTGGCTAGCTGTGTCTCCACTCCGTCCGCCATGTCTGTAGATTTGGGGGTACATATGGGGGTGGTCACGAACATAATTGTAACATCATGTAATGAAATAGTCTAATAAAATGGCTAAATAATAAGCTATACAGTATTTTTAAAGACAAATATTTGTGTTTTTGGTCATTGTTAGTATCAACTTTTTATTTTTCTCCTCACAAGATGCCTTTAGCTCTATTTTTTTTAATTTTGACGTTTTTTGGAGGACCAAAAACAAACAAACATCATTAACTGGAAATTCCCGCTTGACCTAATCATACATTTGAGTGTTTGTAGTGTTAAACCTGGATTCATACACATGCGCAGAGGCAGGGGAGCATGTCTCACCTGAACACCGGCTGCAGAAGCCCTGTAAAAGTTAGTTAATTCCAGCTGCCGAGGTGACCTTTGCCACGAAAAACCGAAGTTAACCAGGCACTTTTCACTCAGATGATGCTGTAAGTTTGTGTAGTGACCTGGTTAAAATTCCTGCACATATGTTAAAACTGCAATTTCAATGTGGTTGATGTGCATTTATTAGAAAAAAAGAATGAAGGTTGTAGCAATCACAAAAAAATTTGTTTATCGCAACTATTGTACGTAAAATTATGCATCGCCACTGAAAAGTGTGTTTTATCCGATTACTCGATTAATGGGACAAACTAATCAATAGATTACTCGACTGCTAAAACAATCAATAGCTGCATCCCTACCAAACAAACAAAAACAGGTATCAACAGGCAAAAAAAGTGGTTTTGCCTAACATGACCCCTCAAATGTTTTTTTGACTTTGGCAAGTAGGCATGTCCCTGTTTTATACTTGTTTAAGATTGACTGATTGTGTGACATTGCTACTAGACACTCCAGCTAAGAACTGAGCTGGTTTCCTGCATCGAGGAGCGAGATGAGCTGAGCCAGTCTGTGGGACAATGGCGACAAAAGGTTAACAGGCTGGAGAAAACCAACTGTGATACCAGGAGTTTGATGTCCATCCTGGATGAGGACATTAAAACAGGGAGGAAGGAAAATAAAGCTTTGCAGGGCAACATAGACAAAATCAAGACAGAGAGACAACAGGTACAAACTGTGTACCATTTGTTTTGAATGAGCTTATCCAAGTCATTATTCTCCTTAAATTATGATGTTAAGACTTGTTTTTGTGTCTTTAGCTGTTAGACCAGTTGAAGGTGTTGGAGGAGGCGATGTCAGAGCAGAGTGGAGAGAAAGACCAGCTTATGGGACAGCTTGATAAGATTAAGGAAGATCGCACATTTGCTGATCAAAACACAGAGTCTATGTTTAGCAAGATCCAGGTAAGTAAGGACAACGATGTAAGCATTTCAATGTATGTAGGACCTTTTTTTAAAGTGTATACTCCCCTGCTGTTTCTTTGCAAGGCTTTGGAGGGAGAAGTGAGCCAGCTGACTCAGTCTCTGGAATCTTCTCTACTAGAGAAGGGTGAAATCGCCTCTCGTTTGAATTCTACTCAAGACGAGATCCAGCAGATGCGAAACGGCATTGAAAAGCTCCACGTCCGCATTGAATCTGATGAGAGGAAGAAGAAGCAGATGAGCGAACTGCTCAAAGGTAAATTCTTAGTTTTTTTGGAAGCATCCTGACACTTTGTCTTATTGGAATGAACTGACCAGGACTGTGTGTATTTGTAGCTGCTCAGAGGAAAGCCGACTTACTGCAAGATAGCATTGATGCTCTGGAAAGAGAAAAGGAGGAGTTGGAGAGCAATCTCGAGGATGCGGTCCTTCAGGTGTTGTTTAAGATTTGTATTGCTAGAATATTCTTATCAGTTGAAGTCGTTTTAATGCATAGCATGTTTGACCTGCATATTGATACAGGCTGAGACCAGTAAAGAAGAGCTGGAGGAAGAAAGGCAAAAGGTATATTCATAAAAAATACTGTTATCGTCTTAATTAAGTACCTAGTTATCCATTGTGCAAACTTAAAATTGATTAAACACACTTACTCTTACATTACAAAAGGGATCCGCTCATAAGTGTCATCAGTCAGCCAAAAATTATTAAATATTTTCACTTTCAATGCTTGAAATCTATAGATCTATCTGTTGATATAACGTTTTTTATTATTTTTATGTTTTTTTATGTTATATGGCATGTTTGTCAAAAATAACTGGTTTTATATAATTGGAAAATGCTAAATATGCAATATGTCTAAAAAAGATAAGTTGCAGTGGGGAATATTTGAGGTAGGTTAATTACACCCTTGAATTGGTAAATTTGTGACAACATTGATTTTGATAGAGTAGACTAGTAGACAAAACAAACATTTTAACAGTGCCTATAGACCTATAATGAGAGAGAAAGCAGACAGAACTGTATATGTAATTACGTATATACAGCCGTGGTCAAAAGTTTGCATACGCTTGTAAAGAACATAATGTCATGGCTGTGTTGAGTTTCCAATAATTTTTACAACTCTTATTTTTTTGTGATAGAGTGATTGGAGCACATACTTGTTGGTCACAAAAAACATTCATGAAGTTTGGTTCTTTTCTGAATTTATTGTGGGTCTACTGAAAATGTGACCATATCTGCTGGGTCAAAAGCTTTTGGTAGCCCTCCACAAGCTTCTGGCAAGCTTCTGGTAGAATTTTTGACCACTCCTCTTGACAAAATTGGTGCAGTTCAGCTAAATTTGTTGGTTTTCTGACATGGACTTGTTTCTTCAGCATTGTCCATATGTTTTCAATGGGTTTAAGTCAGGACTTTGGGAAGGCCATTCTAAAACCTTAATTCTAGCCTGATTTAGCCATTCCTTTACCACTTTTGACGTGTGTTTGGGGTCATTGTCTTGATGGAACACTCAACTGCGCCCAAGACCCAACCTCTGGGCTGATGATTTAAAGGCCTACTAAAATGAATTTTTTTTATTTAAACGGGGATAGCAGATCCATTCTATGTGTCCTACTTGATCATTTCGCGATATTGCCATATTTTTGCTGAAAGGATTTAGTAGAGAACATCGACGATAAAGTTCACAACTTTTGGTCGCTGATAAAAAAAAGCCTTGCCTGTACCGGAAGTAGCGTAACGTCGCAGGTTGAAAGGCTCCTCACATTTCCCCATTGTTTACACCAGCAGCGAGAGCGATTCGGACCGAGAAAGCGACGATTACCCCATTAATTTGAGCGAGGATGAAAGATTTGTGGATGAGGAACGTTAGAGTGAAGGACTAGAGTGCAGTGCAGGACGTATCTTTTTTTCGCTTTGACCGTAACTTAGGTACAAGGGCTCATTGGATTCCACACTTTCTCCTTTTTCTATTGTGGATCACGGATTTGTATTTTAAACCACCTCGGATACTATATCCTCTTGAAAATGAGAGTCGAGAACACGAAATGGACATTCACAGTGACTTTTATCTCCACGACAATACATCGGCGAAGCACTTTAGCTACAGAGCTAACGTGATAGCATCGGGCTTAACTGCAGATAGAAACAAAAGAAATAAACCCCTGACTGAAAGGATAGACAGAAAATCAACAATACTATTAAACCATGGACCTGTAACTACACGGTTAATGCTTTCCAACCTTAGCGAAGCTTAACAATGCTGTTGCTAACGACGCCATTGAAGCTAACTTAGCTACGGGACCTCACAGAGCTATGCTAAAAACATTACCTATCCACCTACGCCAGCCAGCCCTCATCTGCTCAACACCCGTGCTCACCTGCAATCCAGCGATCGACTGAGCGACGAAGGACTTCACCCGATCATCGATGCGGTCGGCGGCTAGCGTCGGATAGCGCGTCTGCTATCCAAGTCAAAGTCCTCCTGGTTGTGTTGCTGCAGCCAGCCGCTAATACACCGATCCCACCTACAGCTTTCTTCTTTGCAGTCTTCATTGTTCATTAAACAAATTGCAAAAGATTCACCAACACAGATGTCCAGAATACTGTGGAATTTTGCAATGAAAACAGAGCTTTTTGTATTGGATACAATGGTGTCCGAATACTTCCGTTTCAACCATTGACGTCACGCGCATACGTCATCATACATAGATGTTTTCAACCGGAAGTTTCGCGGGAAATTTACAATTGCACTTTATAAGTTAACCCGGGGACGGCGTGGAGAAGTTGGTAGAGTGGCTGTGCCAGCAATCGGAGGGTTACTGGTTACTGGGGTTCAATCCCCACCTTCTACCATCCTAGTCACGTCCGTTGTGTCCTTGGGCAAGACACTTCACCCTTGCTCCTGATGGGTGCTGGTAGCGCCTTGCATGGCAGCTCCCTCCATCAGTGTGTGAATGGGTGAATGTGGAAATACTGTCAAAGCGCTTTGAGTACCTTGAAGGTAGAAAAGCGCTATACAAGTATAACCCATTTATCATTATTATTTAACCCGGCTGTATTTGCATGTGTTGCAATGTTAAGATTTCATCATTGATATATAAACTATCAGACTGCGTGGTCGGTAGTAGTGGGTTTCAGTAGGCCTTTAAGGTTGTCCTGAAGAATTTGGAGGTAATCCTCCTTTTTCACAAGTCCATGTCAGAAAACAAACACATTTAGCTGAACTGCACCAATTTTGTCAAGAGGAGTGGTCAAAAATTCAACCAGAAGCTTGCCAGAAGCTTTTGGATGACTACCAAAAGCGCCTTATGGCAGTGAAACTTGCCAAGGGACATGTAACCAAATATTAACATTGCTGTATGTATACTTTTTGACCCAGCAGATTTGGTCACATTTTCAGTAGACCCATAATAAATTTATAAAAGAACCAAACTTTATGAATGTTTTTTGTGACCGAGTATGTGCTCCAATCACTCTATATCACAAAAAAAAAGGAGTTGTAGAAATTATTGGAAACTCAAGACAGCCATGACATTATGTTCTTTACAAGTGTATGTAAACTTTTGACCACGACTGTATACATGCATAATTTCAAAGATTCAATGGCAGTTTAACTCATTTACGGTCACCAAGGCTCTGGGAATTACGCTCACGGTTGTCTGGCTTCATCTGGTGGTTAAGGCGCACCAAAATGATATATTTTTTACAATTTTAAATCGGCAAGAATAAGGTTAATTTGGTTTTCATAGAAAAACATATTTATTTAGCAGGATTTAAAACAAATAGCAGTTATGTTAGTCTAACAGTTCTTAAGAGAAAGTATGTCAAATAGCAGTTATGTTAGTCTAACAGTTCTTAAGAGAAAGTATGTATACTTTGTTTATATCCTATTCTAACAATGTTGCAATCAAAAACACGATGCAACTTTTATTTTACTTTTTTTTTTTTAACTCCATGGCGGAATTTCAGACCGGTACAGTTAAAATTGAAAATCATAAGGAACACATGGGCCCAAGGGGTGCACAAGGGAAATTGTCCTGAGACTGTGTACATTTAATTCTTCCTTATTCTTGATGCTGTCTTCTCTACCTGATTGTCTTATTCTGTCTGGCACTCAGGTGGAGGAAGAAAGGAGGGATCTTAATGAGGAGCTATTGAAACTCTCTTCCACTCTGGACAACCTGAGATCTGAAAAGGAGCAAATGGAGAGAGAGCTCCAAACAAAAAATCTAGAGCTGGTGGAGCTGAAGGCTGCCAAAGAGGAGCTGGAGCGAGGGTTGGAGAGGGCCGAGGTGGATCGTAGAGAAGAAGAGGTGAGGCAGAGATGCAGGGTTGAGGAGTTGGAGAAGGGAATGAAGGAGGAAATGGAGAAGCAGACGAGGCAAGTGGACGACCTCCAGGTGCAGCTTGAAGCATCCCGTCAGCGTGAGATCTCCCTTAAAGAAAAGAGCGCAGAAACAGATAGGGAGCGAGAAAGGATCCAATGTCTTTTGGGGGAGTTTGAGGAGGAGAAACGATGTCTGCAGAGCTCACTAGAGAAATGGAAGACGGAAGGGGAGAACTGGGAGGGACAGAAAAACAAGCTAATGGTTCGCATTGATATTCTGGAAGAAGACATTGTAAAAACAAAGGCGGCAGAGAAGGAAGCGTTGGAGCAGGTAGAAGGAGAAAACAGGCGGCTAGTGGAGGGAAGAGACAGACTTCAGCAGGAGAACCAAAAGCTTAATTCGAGCAAGGAAGAGGACAGACAGAACCTGGAGGTGGAGATAAAGACGCTTCAGTCGTCTTTGATGCTGATGGTAGAAGAGAAGGAGTGTATGACCTCGGCTCTTTCTACATTAGAAGAAGAGAAGCAAAAAGCTCAATGTGGCGAGAAGAAACTGTCAGAGGAGCAAAAGAGCCTTCAGTCCACAGTTACCACCTTGGAGGAGCAGCTAGAAGCAAAGCAACTCTCTGTCTCAAAGCTCACTGAGCAGGTACACACACACACACACACATACTTAGGGCCTGATTTACTAAAGGTTTGCATGTACTAAAACACATGCAAACTTGATAGCAAACCACAAAGCTGAGCTACTAAACGTGTGCAAAGTGGATTGCGTCTGTTAAGTGATCAGAATAAGGCGTGAAATCCATTTTGCGTCTGTCTTCATTAATGTTCAAAATGTATGCTGATCATCAAAACGCCCACAATACTGGGAAGAGAAAACGCAAATATAATTATTTAGCACGCACAATGTGATTCATCAACACTCATCACCGTTTTGTGAGCACTATTTAGCTTTTTTTTAGCACGTGTCAGAAGGACGTGCAAATTCACAGTTTCACACAGTTCTCTAGCTGCAGAGACACAATGGACAGACAATCCGCCTTCCCACGTGTGTGTGTGTCAACATTTTGGACAGTCAGAAATAAAATATCTTAGACATATCATCTATTCAGCAATTTCCTTTTTTAATTTTATAGCTGCTTGTTGACGTAATGGGCTGATTAAAACAAATTCACTTGATGCGTTTTGGTGTCTAGATTGCGATTCACAAAAGGTGTTACAGATTATAGATGTGTGCTGCTGGTTCAACACATTGCACACTGAGGGAGGAGCATGATAACAGAAAATGATCAAGTGTATCCATGATAAAAGGTGGTCTGCAACACTTTTCAATTGCACAATCAGTGTTAGTAGATCTCACGCAACACGCCCACTCATAATACACATTATTTTACTTTTTACACATGCTGTCTAGAGCATGGTATTTGGAGCTTAGTAAATCAGGCTCATAGTTGTTTAATGTTGCATATCATTGGAGTTGAGCTATTGAGTTAATAGTCCTGCATGTTCATGGTCATGTTCATTTGTTGGTAGCAGTCATGTGCTTTTACAGAGCGATTGATCATTTCTAAACAACTCACTAAGATTTGTGATGGCTTCAGTAGTTTGTGTATATAAATGCATGTTTTAGCTGTGCTGATACTCCAGCTTCTTCCCACACACCACAAACCTGCATGTTAGGTTAAGGGGAGGCTCTAGATTGTGCATACATGTGAATGGTTGTCTACATGTTTGTCTGTATGTGACCTATGATTGATCTGCATGCACCCCGCCTCTCAAAGTGTGCTGGGATAGGCTCCGGTCCTAATAGAAAAAAACATATGTTAATTAACAATAGTTTGTATAAATAGGGAACATTATACTGTAACTTCCTTCTCAATTATTGGTATGAAATATGTCCACTTGTTTGAAAAAAATCTCCTTACTTGTCTCCGCCCAGGTGTCCGAGCTGTCGTCTCGTATCGCCCGTCTGGCCAAACAGAGAGAGTCGGCCAACACTAAGTTAAATCTTTGGATGAAGACGTGCAAGCAGCTGGAGCAAGAGAAGCAGCTCATACTGAGCAGCTCAGGTTTGTTAGTGTACACCTCCAATTAGGTAAAAGAGTACATTTTTAACATGGACCACCCTTATACCAGATGGGCAGAGCAGTGAGGAGGTGAAACAGCTGCAAGCAGAGGGGAAGAAGGAGGTTGAAGAGCTAACCGCTTCCCTTAAGGAGGCAAGGGCAGAGTTTGAGGTGAAAAACAAGGAGGTGGAAGAACTAAAGGCAGCCCTGGAGGAGGTCAACGGTGAGTTAAAAGAAGTCAACCAACTTGTGGACGAGAAGACAAAGGAGGTGGACGACACCATGAACAAATACTGCAGCTTGATGTTAGAGGTGCACAAACTAGAGGAGGCCAATGAGGTTCTGACGACAAGGCTGCAGCACCTGACTGCCAGCAAACACGCCAACAAGGACAAGCTCCACGGCCGCCGGCGCTCTGCAAGAACTTCCGCTTCCGTAGAAGAGGAGAACACAGAGAACACGGCTCCTCCCACTCCTCAGAGGTCTCCACAGGGATCCACCTCCGGGAAGAGGGCTCATAGAGACATGCGCGATAAAGACAGCGCTCAGGAGGCCCTTCACAACCTCACCAAGAAGATCAAAGCCAATGCTGTGACCACGCCTAATAGAAGAAGTGACCAGGAGGAGGAATTCCAGCCTGAGGGACTTCCAGAGCTGGTACAGAAAGGTATGTATGCATGGCAATACAACATGTAAGCTGCAGAAGTGGAGTCATAGTGTGTTCTCTTAGGGTTTGCTGACATTCCAATGGGGGAAGCCAGCCCCTTCATCTACAGGAGAACCACTGTGAGGCGCTGTAGCCCTCGACTGGCCGCCAGGCAGACAACCACCACATCAGACAGCAAGGTGAGATGTAACACACACAACTAATCACTTACAACTTTTCAAACACACTTTTGATGTTGTGCTATTTGATGAGCTCTGGCTACTGCAAAAGATTCCAGGTCAAAGGTAAAATACAGCTTACCTGATTTCCTCATGCTCATGTTGTTTTCCCCTCGTCAGGTGTTGCAACCTTTATTCCAGCAGAGTCCACAGTCTGCAGACGCCTTAAGCAGGAAGTGTCTAAGTGGAGAAGAAAAGGACATGGAAGAAGATAAATGTCATGTTCAGTAGGAATACATAAATACACTGCGCGCAAGTGCATGTGTTTATATACCGTTTATAATTACACTCCACTTGTTAACATCACTCACACCAAACCTGAATCATCGTGCACCTTTTTGGTTTATTACACTATTGTAGATATTTAGGAATAGCAGGAATGTTTTAGAACACCACTAAAATTGTCTTTGAATGTAAGCTAATTTTACTGTATATACTTCACTGTCCTAAGCCTGTGTGCATTGTACAGCCTATAGTAGACCATATTTACAAGGATTCATTACTTTCTTTGTAATGGCAGCTACTTTTTATATCGCCAATTAGATTTTAATAGTTTCTTTAATTGTGTCTTTGCTTTGTGGCATCTCCTAAATTTCGAGCTTTTATTTACATGAAACATGCTCATTGTCTCAGATGCACTTTTATGATGATGTTTTTTTTATTTTCTATTACTAAACGTGTCTAAACGACTACATTGTCTTTCTTTTTTGTTATTTTGCTGGACTAAATCAAAAACATCCAATTTCAGTGTTTCCGCTGGCCATTAAAAGGCATTTGCCAGTCGACCACAATCATGGTGGGTGGGTGTGTGTGTGTATATATAATACATTACACTGGTCTAATGTACCTAACCTTTGCAATTCTATGCCACACATTGTTGTGTGTAGTAGTAGTGGTCACGACACTCACTTTAATGTTGGAGCTGGAACTAATGTTTTTGAAACAATGGTCACTCTCTAAGTACACATGGTTTCCAAGCCCTA
Organism: Entelurus aequoreus; assembly: GCF_033978785.1. NCBI lineage: Eukaryota > Metazoa > Chordata > Actinopteri > Syngnathiformes > Syngnathidae > Entelurus > Entelurus aequoreus. The sequence goes on along the minus strand of NC_084732.1, from coordinate 35,505,634 downwards.
AGAAGAGATGTTTGCAAGGGTGGGCTATGTGAACCCCGGAAATTATATCGTAACATGTTGACCAACCACAGCTTCTTTTTTATTTTCTAACTTTATTTTAACAACAAAATTCAAACAATCAGAACATACCGGTAAAAGTAAACATGTCTCTATACATGTTTTTTTTTCAAAATATGTACATAGAAATCATTTTCCTCTTTAATTTCCAAACTGTGATTAAGAAACTGAAACAAAACTACCATTAGGAAAGAATAAACAAAAGAAACATGAAACCTGTGCGAGGAATAACAAAAGAAAATAAGAAAAAAAAAATCAAAGCATCATATAACAATTTTCTTTGAATTTTGACTTTGATGTAATCATGTTAATTGTTTTAATATAATGTATTATAGGATGTAGGAAGTTTTAATGACCTTTTGTTTTTCTTTGTCATTATTAGTAAATGCTGACACAAATCTAGATTTTTTTGGTAGAGCACGCAAAGATCTGCCGGAGGGTACGTGAGGGGGAGGTGGGGGGGGTGTTTTTCAGCTCTCTCTCTGTGTGTGTGTGTGTGTGTGTGTGTGTGTGTGTGTGTGTGTGTGTGTGTGTGTGTGTGTGTGTGTGTGTGTGTGTGTGTGTGTGTGTGTGTGTATATATATATATATATATATATATATATATATATATGTGTATATATATATATATATATATATATATTTGTCCTGGGTATGACTCAAAACTGCATCCGGTGATGAGGCTTCAGTTCGGGAGTTCTGGAGTTTTGGGGAAGGTGGAGTTACCCCTCAGTCATCATTGCTCCCAGGTCCACTCTGACCCGGGGTGGTAGTACCTGTCAGGGTCCCACCTATGGGTTGAATAGCATTTCAAAGACCTCAACGGTGGAAGTGGCGGAGGATGACACGGCATGTCACAACGGCACTGAAGGCGGATGAAGGCTGCAACAGAGAGTGGTCTCCAGTCGTCATGGATCCATGCCACTGGATCAAAGCCCCTCTCTGCCAAGGACCGTGTGGTGGCTGCAGGCGCATCAGTCTCCCCACGCTAAAAGACGTCACGCGCAGGCGTCCTCCCGAATGGGAATCCATCCATTCTGAGGACAGTCATACTCGACTACGAGTGACTGCCGAAGATGATGATATATATATATATATATGCATGCATGCTTTGGAGCCCCTGCCTCGAAAGAAAATGCTTGGTTTAGTGCCCTAAAATATGAGCCCTCCTTTAAGGTAACACTTGCCTAGACCTTTAAAAAGTTTAAATTTGAGGCTTGTGTGTATATGTATGTGTGTGTGTGTGTGTGTGTGTGTGTATATATATATATATATATATATATATATATATATATATATATATATATATATATATATATATATATATATATATATATAAACGTGGACTCACTGGTGACGGTGGCAGAGAAGAGGACTGTGGAAAATGATGCCAGTCACCCTCTGCATACTGTTATCAGTAGCCAGAGGAGCCTGTTCAGTGCTAGACTGCTTCATCCCAAGTGCAGGACTAATAGACTAAAAAACTCCTTTGTCCGTCACGCCATCAGACTGTACAACTCCTCTCTGGGGGGGAGGAGGTGTACTAGGATGACAGGGGATGCAAAACAATAACATATGACCCCATTATTTATTATTTACTTTTTAATTATATCTCAACTCTGTACACTGCTGCTGGATTTATTTTCCTGAGGGAACTCTCCTGAAGGAATCAAAGTACTATCTATATATACATACATACACACACATGGGCATTACGTCTTTTTAGGTGGCATTAAACATTAAATTATTAATAAAGTATTATTAATATTGCCCTTAATTTACATGAAATAGACCCCACCACTAATCAGTATGATAAATAGTCATAAGTAGTTATTGAATGAAGATCAATGTTGTTTTTTTGCTCCTGTGTTCTCCCTACAGTTTGTGTCGTGCAATTTCATTTATCAGGGGGTCAGATAGCTATGTCGCCGCCCTCAGGCGCAGCTCGATACTACCTGCCAACATCCAGCATGCTATTCTATTCACTCAAAGCCCGCTAACATTACGGGCCCTCTTCCAACAACTCCACTCAAGAGCTCCCCCTGCCGGCTGCACCATGAAACAGCTGCTCAACGAACACATGTTGATATGGTGAATGACAGACCCAGATAACTTATTCCACACCATCCACAACAACTGCCAATATTACATAGCAGACCATTACAATAGGAACATATAAAACAGATGATAGACTATCAATTATTCACTTTAACAGGAGAAGCATGTATGCCAACTTTGAAAATAATAAACTATAATTAAAACACTTTAAAGAACCATTTGAAGTAATAATGATCTCAGAAATCTGGATAGATACAACAAGGGGAATAAACTTTGAGTTGGGTGGATGTGAACCTAACTATATTAACAGGAATAATACAATTGGAGGTGGACTAACAGTGTGTGAGAAAAAAACCCCATCTCAACTACAAAGTAGTTAAAAACAAGTATCTTGCTATTGATAACCAGTGTTGGGTTATGTAGCACTACTCATTTCTGCAGCAGTCTATCGTTATAACAGTCACCAATGTGGTTACCTAGCACTTTATATTCACGGGAGGAAATAAACAAACCACCATTACTTCTTTTGGTCCAGGAACTCACTGAGCCGTTTATTCTGCGCATGCTCACAACATACCATTTCAGTGCACGCAGGCACATGACGTCACTGCGTAAGATATTCAACATGGCTTTGCTATTTATATTATTAAATGCGCTTAACACTCCCACTCAAAGACATGTTTATAGCTCTCTATAATGGCAAAACAAAAACCAATAATACATAACTCCAAAATAAAACATTTTGGCATACTGGCAGTGTTAAAACTTCAAACTTATTTACATCTGCCAATTCACATCACTCTCCAAACAAATACCCCTTGAACTTCTCAAATGTTGCCTTTGTCACTGGCTTGGTAAAAACATCAGCTACCATGTTTGCAGTAGGGCAGTATTCTATAGAAATGTTCCCTTCTGTTTGTGCAGACCGTATAAAGTGGTACTTTATATCTACGTGTTTGCTCCTCTGTCTGCATACTGGGTTCTTAGATAAAGCTATTGCCCCTTGGTTGTCCTCATATATCTTGACTGGTAGATGCTGGTGACTACTATCTATTCCTTTAAGTAGTTGCACAAGGTACATACTCTCTTGAGTAGTGGCTGCTAGTGCCATATACTCAGCTTCACAGGTGGACAGTGCCACCGTTGGCTGTTTCCTGCTCTTCCACGATATAACTGGACCATTTTCAGTCAAGCTGAAACAGTATCCAGTCGTGCTCCTCCTATCATTTTTATCAGCTGCCCAATCAGCATCACTATATCCCTCAAGCTGAAGGCTTCTCTCACATTTCTGGAAGTGTAGTTTTTGATCTATAGTACCCTTTAAGTACCTTAGTAGGTGTTTTGCTGTAGCCCAATGCTGCTGCGTTGGTTCTGCTAGGTGTTGTGATAGTTTACTAACAACCCAGCTCAAGTCAGGTCTAGTACATGTCATAATGTAGATCAAACTACCTACTATTTCTCTATATCCAGTTGAATCGATAACTTCACCCTCATTGTCAAAGTTTAACTTTTGCTCACATGGGGTGGATCTTGGCTTGCAGTCTGACATTCCAAATTTTGCTAACATCTTCTCTATGTGTTTCTTTTGAGTCATTTTGATCTCTCCTTCACTCTGTTTGAAATCAATACCCAGAAAGTGTTTAAGTGGACCCATATCTTTCATCTTAAACCTTCTCTTCAACATTTCCTTTACATCACTGAGTAAGGTGTTGCTACTCGCCGCTATGATTAGGTCATCCACCCATACCAACAGAATCACTTTCTCATTCTCAGATTCTCTGCTATAGACACAATGATCAGCATCATTTTGGACAAAACCATTCTCTGTAAGATGATCATGCAGTAACATGTTCCAGTTACGCCCGGACTGTTTTAAACCATACAATGACTTATTGAGTTTACACACTAAGTGTTCTCCTGTTTTTGACTTGACCTCAAAACCTTCCGGTTGTTCCATATATACCTCACAGTCTATTGGAGCATGTAGGTAAGCAGTCTTTACATCCATTTGGTGCAGGGTAAGGTCCTCCTGTACAGCCACCTGCATCAATGCTCGGACAGACGTCATGTTGGCTGTCGGTGAAAAAGTCTCTTTATAGTCAATCCCTTCCACTTGACCATAACCCTTTGCGACATATCTTGCTTTACAAGTCTCTAATCCATCTGGGCTCTCTTTCACTGTATATACCCAGCGACCTCCCACTGCTTGTTTGCCTCTTGGCAGTGGGGTCAGAGTGAAAGTTTCATTCTCTGTCAAAGAGTTCATCTCCTCTTTCATTGCGTCAACCCACATTTTTGACTTGTTAGAGTCCATAGCTTCTGTAAATGTTTTAGGTACATCATATGCCACTCTGTAGAAATAATCTACATTTTCACTATCGTCAATATTACACTCAGCTTTACACTGGTACTCTTTTAAGTATTCTGGAGCCTTTTTCTCTCTTATAGGATACCTCCTTTCTCCCTGTTCTCTCTGAGTACTACCTGTCTGGGGTAGCTTTGCCTCAGCAGTCTCCTCAACACTAGACTCTTTACTCTCATTAGGCTGTCCCTGACCCTGCTTGACTACCTTTGGCCGTGCATCTTCATAATTCTCAATCTCACTCCCCATATCACAATATGTCTGAGTCTGGCTATCTGCACTACCTTTGGTGATGAATTTTACCAGCCTATGTTTTAGGACTTTTCCAGTGTCAGGATAATACACATTATATGCTGGGCTATACTTGTCATAGCCTACAAATACTCCTTTTTCGCATCTAGAATCCAGCTTCTTTTTATCCTGCTTATACACGTAGCATTCGGAACCAAATATCTCCATGTTAGATAAGTTAGGTGTTTTTCCTGTGAAAACACAATAAGGTGTCTGCTCTAGACGCTTACTGTAACACCTGTTGCGGATTTGAGCTGCTGTCTGTACAGCATATGTCCATAATTGCTTTGGGAGGTTACTCTCCAATAGCATGCATCGTGCCATTTCAAATAAGGTTCTCCAACCTCTTTCGGCGGTTCCATTCTGATGAGGTGAGTAGGGTGCACTCGTCTCGTGCCTTACCCCGTTACTCCTCAGTAAAGACTGGAACTCCTGCCCGGTAAACTCTGTACCGTTATCAGACCTTATGCACTTTATCTTTCCATATGGAGCTACATCTGCTATGAATTTCTCTGTAGCTTTTGATGTGTCACTCTTCGCTTTGATAAAGTATGGAAAAATCATCCCGCTGTAATCATCAGTAAATGCTATTGCATATCTGTATCCATCTTTATCTGTTGGCTCTATAGGACCGCATAAGTCTGTGTGTACTAGTTCTAGTACAGCTGTAGCTTTAGCGTCTGCCTGTCTGTTTCTACTTTGGGTAAACTTTCCCTGTGTACATATTTCACAGTTTTGATTGGACTTGTCATGTTTCCCTTTAATCGACATCCCTTCAACTACCTTTTCTAATCTTGCAATATCATCAAAATTACAATGACCAAGTATCTTATGCCATGTTTGAATGTCATGACACCCGTACACTTCATCAACATGATCTTCTACTGTGATAAGGTAATACAGTCTACCATACACATCCATTTTGAACTTGGTACCATCCTTGTGGACCAGCCAGTTATCACCATCCTTGAAGCGTAGCTCCGCTCCGTTGGCTGTCGCTGATTTCACTGAAAAAATGTTTTGTGGAAATGATGGGATGTAAAGTGCTTGTTTGAGCCTTGTTTTGACTCGTCGTCCCTCGCTGTCCAGCAAGTAGACTTCGGCGTCTCCCCTCATCTTTGCCATCCCGCTCACCTTGGTTCCATCGGCAAGCTCAATCATGTGGTCCTCAGGCCTGAAGCTCTTGTCGACTGTCTTGAACTTTCTGGCGTCGTTGATCAGGTGGGTCGTGGCGCCACAGTCGACCATGAGACCCTTCTTGCTTCTTATTTGTGGAGGACAGTCACTCAATTTGAAGAAACAGAAAGATGTAGGTTCTGCCTCCCCATCAGCTTTCTTTATATGGTCACGGCCTCGTCCTCGACCGCGTCCCCTTCCCCGATGTGGTGTATCCCATTTTCGATACTCTCTTCTCGTCTGGGATTCGTCAGGGCATGTCCTGGCCATGTGTCCCTTTTTCCCACATGTGTAACACTCGACATCAGCTAGATCCATTTTCTTTCCTCTTCCTCTTCCATGTAATCTTGCTGCCCCGCTAGCCTTCATCACATTGTCTTCTTCTGCATTCACGTCGTTCTTCCCATATTTTTCTGTACTCTCATAACTTCGCAGTTTCGTTTTAAACTCGCCAAACGTTACAGTGTCATTTGTTTGGGTAATGTGCACGACGAATGGCTTATATGAGTCAGGTAGCCCCTTTACTACCATGGCTATCTGAAGCCCATCACTTATCTGTTCGTCTGCTCTTAATGACGTGAAAATAGTCTCTGCTCTAATAATATAGTCCGTGACAGTTTCATTACTAGCCTTATGGAGCGAGGAAAGTTCACAATACAAACTCACAACACGAGGTTTGTCTTTTCCCGCGTAATGCTCGCGAAGAATCTCCAGTGCTGCTCTTCCATCACGTTTCGCGTCCCTCATTATCAACGACAAACTCTTATTGTCTAGACACTGCACTAGCTCCGCATATGCCTCACCGTTCTTTGCCTCATCTTCCGCGAGAGCTTCTTCGTCTTCCTCATCTATGTGTGGGTATTCCAGGATAACTCCTCCGAGACCACGTAACTCCATGTGTGCGAGGAACCTCGTTTCCCAGAGTTCATAATTTTTCTCGTCACCGTCGAATAAAAGTCTAAACCATCTTTGGCCTGAATGACTGGGCCCATAACCTGTAGCACTACTCATTTCTGCAGCAGTCTATCGTTATAACAGTCACCAATGTGGTTACCTAGCACTTTATATTCACGGGAGGAAATAAACAAACCACCATTACTTCTTTTGGTCCAGGAACTCACTGAGCCGTTTATTCTGCGCATGCTCACAACATACCATTTCAGTGCACGCAGGCACATGACGTCACTGCGTAAGATATTCAACATGGCTTTGCTATTTATATTATTAAATGCGCTTAACAGGTTAGTTACTGAAAACCATTAACTAGTTACAATTACTAGTTACTTTATTTCAAAAGTAACTCAGTTACTAACTCAGTTACTTACACCAAAAAGTAATGCGTTACTGTGAAAAGTAAATAGTTACTTCTTTTTCCCCCCCCCTTTTTTTTTAAGGCTCCCATTAATGCCCTTTTAGCCTTCATTTCAGTACTGTTATTGCACTGGACAATAATACAATCTGTTGATCAACTTGACATGCGATTGCATCACTGAACTCAGAAAACAATGTGGTCTACATACAACACACAAAGACAAAGATATGTTTCAAAGGGCCAATTTATTTCAGGCCAGAAAAAATTGACAAAACTATTTTAAATAGCTGCAACATAATGGCACTTTAACTCTAAGTAGATAGGATCTTTGATCCAAGACACAACTTACATTTAACTAAAATGTTATTCTCTTTGTGCTCGACAAAAGAAAAGTATTGAGAATGTCTCCATGTTAAAAAACTTGACTTCTGGCTTTGCCATGATGTCTTGTTAGTTGTTATGAGAGTAGAGTGTGTGTGTGTGTGTGTGTGTGTGTGTGTGTGTGTGTGTGGCCCTTTAAGATATGACAGCATGAGAGGTGAGTGACGTCAGTGAGTGAGTGGGCGAGAGAGATGAGGGAGCGGCGACAGTGAGTGTGTGTAGGTGCTCTAGCTTGGTGGAAGGCTGCGTCCAATAAAGTCACAAAGTTGCAACAAACCGCCGGGCTTGTCATTCACCCTCAGCTGTAAAGACCCTCTTCCGGGTAAAGTGAAGGTTGTTAGACCCGAAGTACGGCTCTGGAGGAACGTCTCCCCTGTGGGGAGGCGTGCTTTCTGTGGGTGGGGGAAAGCACGCCTCTTCTTTTCCACCGGAGCGCTCCAATAAAACACACTCAGATCTTCAGTTTCTAGCCGATACTACATTAAAATAACGCATCATGCAGTAACGGTAACTGAGTTACTGTATATTGTTGCGTTAACCAGCATTCCTCCAATGGGGAATTCAAATTGCTAGTCTCTCCCAGATTCTTTTTATGGCAATATGCTGTTGTTTATATTCAATCACCAGGCAGAAGTTGGTATTTTGTGGTTTATTCTCCAAGCTTAGAGGACAAACCTGAGACCAACCCAGCACCCAAGCGTTCCCTAGCCCGGTCCAGATCGGTCTAGCTCAAACCCCCGGAAGTCCCTCGATCTTCCGTCTGTCCCTCGCCCCCACTCTCTTTGTTTAGACTACTCCGAGTTATCTCTACTCTGACACATTCCAATCTAGAAGGCCAACACCTTACTATGAGACTCAAAAGAAGGAAGAATACTAGCTATTCTTTATATGACTAGGAGTTTAGAAAGAAGTAACACTTAAATATGGATATGCTTCCAACAATATAAAAAAATAACGCGTTAGATTACTAGTTACCGCCGAAACTAACGGCGTTACAGTAACGCGTTAGTCCCAACACTGTTGATAACCTATTAGAATTCATCACTGTGAAAATGTGTTAGTAAGCTGCATATACTGTATAGAGCACCAAACTCAAGTATAGTGACATAGACAGACTGGATCAAAGCAACTTTTACAGATAACCAAACAATGATTTGTATAACGTTAAAGTACTACTGATAGTCACACACACACTAGGTGTGGTGAAAGTATTCTCTGCATTTGACTCGACTGGGGTTTGAACTCACGACCTACCGATCTCAGGGCGGACACTCTAACCACTAGGCAATTGGGCACGTGGAGATTTAACAATACATTGTATTTGTATTGAATACAAAGAGTGGTTTGTTAATCACGGACATTACTGATCATCTTCCAGTCTTCACAATATACAATGAGAACTTCAGGGAGACCAAAAAGGATATTTGTAAATATTACAAAAGATTACACACAGCAAAAATAATTAAGGCCTTTAAGAATGATTTAAAAAAAACAAACATGGGAAAAAGTATATATAGTACAACTAATGTGAATAAAGCTTTTGAAATATTTTTAACTATCTGTATGACTGTATGAAAAACTGTCCACTAGGAATAGTCCCTAAAAAGAAGAGAGAGGAAGAACAACCATGGATGACAAAAGCATTGCAAAAAAGAAAAACACACTATACAAACAAAGAAAAAAAGACGCTGAACACAAATATTAAACATACAAAAACAATTTAATACGGACTCTACGTAAAAGTAATAAAGAACATTATGACAAAATACAAAATGAAAACAAAAATAATATTAAACCATCTTAAACAGTATTATCAACAAAGGCCTTACGAAAGCAGAAAATCCTCAATACTTTTTAGATGGAGACGGGAAAAAGAATAACATGGAAGATGTAGTCAAAGACTTTGACTATTTTGTAAATATTGGACAAAATCTAGAAGACAAAATCCCCAAAAACACATCTGATGATTCTGAATATAACATCGAACGATATCCCAACTCAACTTTCCTAAGCTCAGTGACAGTAGAGGAAATAATAGATATTGTATAGAGAAGTCAATCTAAAACATCCACTGATGAAGGAATCCGTAGGAAAATGATTTAAAAAAAAAAAAAGGCCATTATGGAAATATTTGAACTGTTAATTAGGGCAGTGGTGTTGAACTGGGTGAAAAGCTACTTAACCAGTAGGAAGCAATGCGTGAGGATAGGAGATCACACATCAGACTGTTTGGATATATCTTGTGGCGTACCCCAGGGGTCAGTTCTGGGACCAAAACTGTATACGAACGACATCAATAAAAGCACAAAAGACTTCAAGTTAATACAATTTGCAGATGACACCAACTGCATTCTGCTCAGGGAAAAATACACAAGTAGTAATACAAATGGTGCAGTTAGAAATTGACAAACTAGAGAAATGGTTTGATAAAAACAGATTATCTTTGAATTGAAGTCAAACTAAAATAATGCTATTTGGAAATAGTACGGAAAATAGTCAAACACAAATACAAAGAGATGGTGAACAAATTCCTTGCTGAGGTAGTTAAAAATCTCCTCGGTGGCAAGGCCCAGGGGGTGGATGAGATCCGCCCGGAGTTCCTTAAGGCTCTGGATGCTGTGGGGCTGTCTTGGTTGACAAGACTGCAGCATCGCGTGGACATCGGGGGCGGTACCTCTGGATTGGCAGACCGGGGTGGTGGTTCCTCTCTTTAAGAAGGGGAACCGGAGGGTGTGTTCTAACTATCGTGGGATCACACTCCTCAGCCTTCCCGGTAAGGTCTATTCAGGTGTGCTGGAGAGGAGGCTACGCCGGATAGTCGAACCTCGGATTCAGGAGGAACAGTGTGGTTTTCGTCCTGGTCGTGGAACTGTGGACCAGCTCTATACTCTCGGCAGGGTCCTTGAGGGTGCATGGGAGTTTGCCCAACCAGTCTACATGTGTTTTGTGGACTTGGAGAAGGCATTCGACCGTGTCCCTCGGGAAGTCCTGTGGGGAGTGCTCAGAGAGTATGGGGTATCGGACTGTCTGATTGTGGCGGTCCGCTCCCTGTATGATCAGTGTCAGAGCTTGGTCCGCATTGCCGGCAGTAAGTCGGACACGTTTCCAGTGAGGGTTGGACTCCGCCAAGGCTGCCCTTTGTACTCCGCCAAGGCTGCCCTTTGTCACCGATTCTGTTCATAACTTTTATGGACAGAATTTCTAGGTGCAGTCAAGGCGTTGAGGGGATCCGGTTTGGTGGCTGCAGGATTAGGTCTCTGCTTTTTGCAGATGATGTGGTCCTGATGGCTTCATCTGGACATGATCTTCAGCTCTCACTGGATCGGTTCGCAGCTGAGTGTGAAGCGACTGGGATGAGAATCAGCACCTCCAAGTCCGAGTCCATGGTTATCGCCCGGAAAAGGGTGGAGTGCCATCTCCGGGTTGGGGAGGAGATCTTACCCCAAGTGGAGGAGTTCAAGTACCTCGGAGTCTTGTTCATGAGTGAGGGAAGAGTGGATCGTGAGATCGACAGGCGGATCGGTGCGGCGTCTTCAGTAATGCGAACGCTGTATCGGTCTGTTGTGGTGAAGAAGGAGCTGAGCCGCAAGGCAAAGCTCTCAATCTACCGGTCGATCTACGTGCCCATCCTCACCTATGGTCATGAGCTTTGGGTTATGACCGAAAAGACAAGATCACGGGTACAAGCGGCCGAAATGAGTTTCCTCCGCCGGGTGGCGGGTCTCTCCCTTAGAGATAGGGTGAGAAGCTCTGTCATCCGGGAGGAGCTCAAAGTAAAACCACTGCTCCTCCACATCGAGAGGAGCCAGATGAGGTGGTTCGGGCATCTGGTCAGGATGCCACCCGAACGCCTCCCTAGGGAGGTGTTTAGGGCACGTCCGACCGGTAAGAGGCCACGGGGAAGACCCAGGACACGTTGGGAAGACTATGTCTTCCGGCTGGCCTGGGAACGCCTCAGGATCCCCCGGGAAGAGCTGGACGAAGTGGCTGGGGAGAGGGAAGTCTGGGCTTCCCTGCTTAGGCTGCTGCCCCCACGACCCGACCTCGGATAAGCGGAGGAAGATGGATGAATGGATGGATGGATGGGATGAACAAATTGACAGTGCAAGAAAACACATTTTTTGGGAGTTGTAATAAAATGAGCTGTAAACCATTTCAGTATTGAATAAGGCAAAAGAACAACTGAATCAAAAGTCACTCATTGGTGTTACCACACCGGAGTTACTGTGTAGAGGTATGGAGGAAAAGTACACTTGATTCACTAACAGTACTGCAGAAAAGATCATTCAGAATAATACATAAGGCTGCATATAGGGAACACACAAATCTTCTGTTCATTGATTCTATAGTATCTATAATTTTGAATTTTTTTCTTCCGAGATGGTGCCGCTGTAGTGTCTGCTGTTGGCAGGAGCTCTGTGCTCTTGTGTCATCCTTTTGTGTTCCTGATGTTTCCCTCTTGTTTTTATGTGGGTTTTTTTGCCTTTTGGCTCGGGACCCTCTGGGACTGTGTGACAAGGAGTGGCACTTTCGTGACTTCTGCGGTGCTTTTTTGTGGACTTCTGGATCTGCCTCCCGGGAGCCTTTTGGTCATGGAGACCAGCTGCTGGGTCTCTGCCACGCCAGAGTCTGTTTGGAGAGACTGGAGGAGAGGAGGTGCGGATGAAGAGACAGGGCTGTGGAGCTAGCACTGAGCGCCGGGACGGACAGGCTTCACAGTGTCTGGGCTGAATGAGCAGGTATTGGACACCTCGGTTTCCTTAGACGTATCCTCGCTCATCCATGCGGACTGGACACTGGCCGAGAGTTGGTGGGTGGCGGAGTGTGGAGTCGGCTCTCTTGGTTGCTTTGTTGGGTCTGCTCCTGTCTCTGGCCATGCTCCCTCCACCCCAGCAGACGATGGCGTGGAACATCGCAGAGGCCACCACAGTGTATATGTTTTTTTGTTTTATTTTGTGGCTGTGTGCAGAAGTGGCTGGTTGCATCAGCTCTGCTCTTTTAATGTCCTTTGTGTTCTTTGATGTTTCCCATTTACACACACGTTTGTGTGCTATGGCTATGAGGTTTTCTTTCCTTGGCCTCAGTCTGGACCCCCTCTCCAGAGGCCCAGGCTTAGACTGTGTTTTGTTTTTTTTTCTAACTGCACAAATCATGTACAAAAGCAAACAACCAGAAATAGACAAGAGTATTTCTCAACAAAAGAAGAGAAACACAATCTCAGAAATAAAGGAAACCTAAAGCATTTATATACACACACAACTTTGAAAGCATTGAGTGCATCGGTATGTGGGATTAAACCATGGAATAGATTAAGTAAATAATTTACACAATGCACGAGCATGAGTCAGTTTAAGAAACCGTACAAGCAGCTGTTTTTTTTAATTTTTTTTTTACAAAGTATACTAGAGAACTGTGGAAGCAAAGTGACTGATATTACAAACGGTACACATTGCTGGATTGGGGTAGAAAATAAATACATTTCTTTTTACACTAATGTACTGCTTCTGTATTATTGTCACTTCGTTTTAGGGTTGTACGGTATACCGGTATTAGTATAGTACCGCGATACTAATGAATCATATTTGGTACTATACCGCCTCTGAAAAGTACTAGTCCGCCAAAAGTGTAGATAGAACATGTTAAAAGTGAATGTAAGCAGATATTAACAGTAAATGAACAAGTAAATTGATAATTAATTTTCTACCACTTGTCCTTAATAGTTTTGACAAAATCATAGAATGATAAATGACACAATATGTTACTGCATATGTCAGCAGCTAAATTAGGAGCCTTTGTTTGCTTACTTACTAATAAAAAACAAGTTGTCTTGTATGTTCACTATTTTATTTAAGGACAAACTTGCAATAAGAAGCATATGTTTAATGTACCCTAAGATTTTTGTTAAAATAAAGCCAATAATGCCATTTTTTGTGGTCCCCTTTATTTAGAAAAGTATCGAAATAATTTTGGTACCGGTACCAAAATTATTTATTTTTTCCTTTTTATTGATTCTTATTTTTGCTATTTGCGGCACAGGGGTGAGACCAGACCAGCCCTGCTTCTTCCTACGCCTTTTGGATGGTTGGTCATTAGAGCAAAATGTGTGCCTGAGAATTACTAATAATTTGAATTAAATTGAAATCGACCAATTAGCAGCAAGACAATTAGCACATCCATCCGGTTTTCTACCGATTGTCCCTGTAACTTCAAAGATTAAAACAATACATTAATTATTAAAGGCCTACTGAAACCCACTACTACCGACCACGCAGTCTGATAGTTTATATATCAATGATGAAATCTTAACATTGCAACACATGCCAATACGGCCGGGTTAGATTAGTAAAGTGCAATTTTAAATTTCCCGCGAAATATCCTGCTGAAATCGTCTCGGTATGATGACGTTTGCCATGACGTCACGGATTGTAGCGGACATTTTGGGACAGCATTGTGGCCAGCTATTAAGTCGTCTGTTTTCATCGCAAAATTCCACAGTATTCTGGACATCTGTGTTGGTGAATCTTTTGCAATTTGTTTAATGAACAATGGCGATAGCAAAGAAGAAAGCTGTAGGTGGGAAGCGGTGTATTAGCGGCCGGCTGCAGCAACACAAACACGTAGCGGCTACGTCGTAGCCGGTGTTTCATTGTTTACATTCCCGAACGATGACAGTCAAGCTTTACCATTGGCCTGTGGAGAACTGGGACAACAGAGACTCTTACCAGGAGGACTTTGAGTTGGATACGCGCTACCGTGAGTACGCAGCTGCGGCTTCCAAACATTTGATCGCTTGCCCGTACGTGCGTGCCGCTATGTGCATGTCATGTACGTAACTTTGGGGAAATATATGTGCTGTATGAACTTTGGGGAAGTGAACGGTACTTTGGGCTGTGGGATTGGGTGTGTTGTGCGGGTGTTTGATTTGTGTTGGCGGGTTATATGGACGGGAGGGGGGAGGTGTTTGTTATGCGGGATTAATTTGTGGCATATTAAATATAAGCCTGGTTGTGTTGTGGCTAATAGAGTACCGTATATATATGTCTTGTGCTTATTTACTGTTTTAGTCATTCCCAGCTGAATATCAGGTCCCACCCGCCTCTCACAGCATCTTCCCTATCTGAATCGCTTCCACTGCCCTCTAGTCCTTCACTCTCACTTTCCTCATCCACGAATCTTTCATCCTCGCTCAAATTAATGGGGAAATCGTCGCTTTCTCAGTCCGAATCGCTCTCGCTGCTGCTGGCCATGATTGTAAACAATGTGCAGATGTGAGGAGCTCCACAACCTGTGACGTCACGCTACTTCCGGTACAGGCAAGGCTTTTTTATCAGCGACCAAAAGTTGTGAACTTTATCATCGATGTTCTCTACTAAATCCTTTCAGCAAAAATATGGCAATATCGCGAAATGATCAAGTATGACACATAGAATGGATCTGCTATCCCCGTTTG
This sequence comes from Entelurus aequoreus, assembly GCF_033978785.1. Classification (NCBI taxonomy): domain Eukaryota; kingdom Metazoa; phylum Chordata; class Actinopteri; order Syngnathiformes; family Syngnathidae; genus Entelurus; species Entelurus aequoreus. The sequence continues at coordinate 35,490,548 of NC_084732.1, read as the reverse complement.
AATAAGAAAATATCATTTCAGTAGGCCTTTAAAGGCCTACTGAAACCCACTACTACCGACCACGCAGTCTGATAGTTTATATATCAATGATGAAATCTTAACATTATAACACATGCCAATACGGCCGGGTTAACTTATAAAGTGACATTTTAAATTTGCCGCTAAACTTCCGGTTCGAAACGCCTCTGAGGATGCCGTATGCACGTGACGTAACCCGGGGAACACGGATATGCCTTCCACATTGAAGCCAATACGAAAAAGCTCTGTTTTCATTTCATAATTCCACAGTATTCTGGACATCTGTGTTCGTGAATCTGTTGCAATCATGTTCATTGCATTATGGAGAAGGAAGCTGAGCAAGCAAAGAAGAAAGTTGTCGGTGCGAAATGGACGTATTTTTCGAACGTAGTCAGCAACAACAGTACACAGCCGGCACTTCTTTGTTTACATTCCCGGAAGATGCAGTCAAGATGGAAGAACTCGGATAACAGAGACTCTAACCAGGAGGACTTTTGACTTCGATACACAGACGCCTGTAGAGAACTGGGACAACACAGACTCTTACCAGGATTACTTTGATTTGGATGACAAAGACGCAGACGTGCTACTGTGAGTATGCAGCTTTGGCTTCTAAACATTTGATCGCTTGACCGTATGTGCGCAACTTCTTTTTGCGTATGTACGTAACTTTTTAAAAATATATAAGCTTTATGAACCTTGGGTTAGGTGAACGGTCTTTTGGGCTGAGTGATTGTGTGTGTTGATCAGGTGTTTGAATTGTATTGGCGTGTTCTATGGAGCTAGGTGCTAGCAGAGGAGCTAGGAGCTAGCGTAACAAACACGCAGGTGTTTTTATGCAGGATTAATTTGTGGCATATTAAATATAAGCCTGGTTGTGTTGTGGCTAATAGAGTATATATATGTCTTGTGTTTATTTACTGTTGTAGTCATTCCCAGCTGAATATCAGGTACCGTGAGTATGCAGCCTTGGCTGCTAAACATTTGATAGCTTGACCGTATGTGCGCGTCACGTACGTAACTTTTTAAAAATATATAAGCTTTATGAACCTTGGGTTAGGTGAACGGTCTTTTGGGCTGAGTGATTGTGTGTGTTGATCAGGTGTTTGAATTGTATTGGCGTGTTCTATGGAGCTAGGAGCTAGCAGAGGAGCTAGGAGCTAGCGTAGCAAACACGCAGGTGTTTTTATGCAGGATTAATTTGTGGCATATTAAATATAAGCCTGGTTGTGTTGTGGCTAATAGAGTATATATATGTCTTGTGTTTATTTACTGTTGTAGTCATTCCCAGCTGAATATCAGGTCACCCCCAGCTCTCACAGCATCTTCCCTATCTGAATAGCTTCAACTCCCCACTAGTCCTTCACTTGCACTTTACTCATCCACAAATCTTTCATCCTCGCTCAAATTAATGGGGAAATTGTCGCTTTCTCGGTCCGAATCTCTCTCACTTCATGCGGCCATCATTGTAAACAATAGGGAACTTTGCGTATATGTTCAACTGACTACGTCACGCTGCTTCCGGTAGGGGCAAGCCTTTTTTTATCAGATACCAAAAGTTGCAATCTTTATCGTCGTTGTTCTATACTAAATCCTTTCAGCAAAAATATGGCAATATCGCGAAATGATCAAGTATGACACATAGAATAGATCTGCTATCCCCGTTTAAATAAAAAAAATTCATTTCAGTAGGCCTTTAAGAAAACATATAATATTGGATATAATCTTCCCTGATTCAACCTTTGAGCTCATTAACGTATTAAATGTAACAAAAAAAGAGTGTGACTTGACAGTTGGCACTGTGTGGCGTTAGTGTAAATACGATGTTGTAGCCCCAGATCAAGTGTTCTCTCTACAGCCTCGCATCACTTCCTGACTGGGACTGCTGCTTACTTAGTGTTGCCGAGTAAAGAATGGCTCAAATCATGCATGCGGCACAAAGACGGACAGTCGGTCGGTCTGTACCGAGCGTAGATGGAGCAGGACACACATGTGTACACAAATGCGCACTCGGCGGCCTGTGCCAGTCATAACACGGCTCAGCAGATCTCGCCCTGCTTTTTCCCGTATGCCCAACGAGAGTTGGTTCTGGCACCGCCAACACTCCCGGGCAGAAGAGGAAGATATCCGCACAGAAGTGTGTGCGAGAGAGACTGGGTCATCTGGCTTCTCTTGTTCCCATACCCCACAATGCATTGCTTTCAACAGCCACTAACATATTATGATTGCTTTTTTGAATGTTGCCTTTATTTGGTTAAAGGAGGGGTCAAAAGGTCACACTGATCTGAGCTGACACGTGAGCTGATCAATGGGTATTGACTGGAAGCCACATCGAATGTTAAGTGAATTATCTTTTCCCGGGTCAAACTGTCACCAAAATGTTATTCCCACAGCAAACCATTGGATAATGAACACATTTGAAATAAAGTACTTGGTGAGAGTGAAGATGCCTGACCGCTAAAATGCTCTATTTGTGGCTATTTCTTATGCTAGCTATTAGCCATGACATGCTGTTTATGCGGCAGCACGGTGGCACAGGGGTTAGTGCATGTGCCTCACAGTATGAAGGTCCTGAGTTCAATCCCGGGCTGGGGATCTTTCTGTGTGGAGTTTGCATGTTCTCCCCGTGACTGCGTGGGTTCCCTCCGGGTACTCCGGCTTCCTCCCACCTCCAAAGACATGCACCTGGGGATAGGTTGATTGGCAACACTAAATTGGCCCTAGTGTGTGAATGTGAGTGTGAATGTTGTCTGTCTATCTGTGTAAGTATTTATTTGTATTGCAACAAAAAATGTTAGGTATGACAATACAATATCTGTTGCATTTTTGGATGATATTAAAGTTTAAAAGCTATGCAATCGCACAAAGTATATATTTTCTGTCAAAATGGAAATAGTGACATTTAGCAAGAAAAGTTAAAGTGCTTTACTGACACATATTATTTCCTTGAGGTGAGATGCTCACTGAGCTGCGCTCTCTCCACCAGACTTGCTAATGTCATGCACGACAATGGCTAAATCTGGGCTTTTGTGCTACTTGAGATGCGTCTTTCATGAAATACTTGGTTTAACTCCAAGTTGTATGAAAATGCACTGTGGGGAAAAAAAACATGTAGAGGACGATTTGGTGAATGGACACATTTTAGGAGAAAAATGTTTGATAATAAAATGTTGACATTTCTCCAACATTATCGTTATTAACTTGGATGCGTTTGTCCTAATGGATGTAAGGTAAGATACATGGAAGGTTTAATTACACACGCAGAGTTAGAGCTATTCTTCATCACCAGACCCCAGGCCTCTTCTTTCTTTCCCTTTAAATTACAGCACAAAGTCCCCTAACTCAAAATAGCACGGACGTGATAACAAAAGCTAAAGAAAGGCAGTCTTGAGATGTTTTAGTTCAATTCACTTATGTTTGGAAACATGAACTCACCCTAGGGCAGGGGTGTCCAGACTTTTTCCACTTAGGATAGCGTACGGAAGAGTCAAGTTAGGACATTTTGATATTTTTTCATTTGGTAACATTTTTAAGACAACATTTTTGTCAGCTTTGTGTTATAGCTCAGTGTTTCTTACACTCTTTTCACCAAGTACTACCTCATAAAAACTTGGCTTTCCATTTACCGCCATAATGAGCAACATTAATATACAGTAGCATAGCAGGCCTACGTATTCATTAAAACAATGCAGAAATTTTATTTAACAAGTATATTTAATATTTTTGGCCACTGTAACATATATAGTTTGAACAGTAAAACTATGTTTGAATTTAGGAAAATAAAACACTGTACTTTAATCAAGTGGTTATTTGGCGTACCACTAGATCAGGGGTCCCCCACCTACTGATATGAAAGATTATAACACAGTTACTCTGCCGAGCTCTAGACAGCACCGACACTCAACAACGGCACATTTGCAAATTATAATTACTGGTTTGCAAAAAATATTTTTAACCCAAATAGGTGAAATTACATAATCTCCCACGGCACACCAGACTGTATCTCACGGCACACTACTGTGCCACGGCACCGGGGTTGAAAAACACTGACTTAATTAATAACACTTAGCAGAAAGATAGCTCTTATCTTAAAACACTTTTAAGGTGAGGTACTACAGTATGTGGCATTTGATGAGCTCACTTTAAATAACGACACTGCGAACAAGACAAGGACAAAACTTAAGTATATTTGCTACTCCTGTAGCGTACAAAACATCACTGTATTTAGATTCTAATAAAACACATTCATCATTCCAGACAGTGGTAGAAATATGCTAAAAGCCGCCACAAAAACATAGTGTACAAAAATACTTCAGGAAATTGTCATAAAAAACTGTATCTGGCACATATGGCAGAGAAAAAACACATTTTGTAGCTTTTGTTTATTTTTGCACCTCCTAAAAAGTTGTAGGTGGAGCAACAATAAAGCAAGATAGCAAAAAAAAAAAGCTGTGTCTCAGTTGTTAGTAATCAATAAACAGCCTCGATTATCACAAACACTATAAACCTAACTAAACATATTCCTAACCACTTTTGCGACTTTACTTTTGATTCATTTTCTTTCATTGTAACATTTTAGCACCACAATCAACATAAACCCAGTGTAAACCAAAGTAAACGTGAAAAGATAAGACACAATAATACCCCTTTCACTTTGCTTTTTCCAAGTAGTGTGTATAGTATTACTGCTTGAGGTTTAACTATCAGGGCATCGCAAAGTGAGATTAAGTCAGATCTTCATCGTAAAACAACAGGATGGACAAACTAATTGCTGTGAAATCAAAGTGCATTTTGAACTGCAGGTGGAATAGGCCTCTTTGGTTTGCGTGTGTGTTTCTTTTACACACACACAAATATTAGTGAACATCTTTGGAAGTGTATACTGTAAAGTGACAGATGCAAATATATACTATATGTAAAAGATTAGGGTCAGCCCATTTTGTCTTATGTACAATTGCGGTTATTTAAACTCAACACGCACCTGTTACAATAGCAGGTTTTTCAGCCAGAGACTTAACCTAAATCATAATAATATCTATAGAGTGACCTGTGCACTAAATATGCCCTTAAAATGTGACATTTTGGGGCACTTTACCAGGCAAATATTGTTGATGTCAATGCTTTTTCTACACTTTTCCAACCCTCCCCACCGCCATGTATCATCTTGTTACTGACTTACGACACTTACATGTCCACCTCCCAGGCTCGTGCTTGACCTTTTAGCACAAATAAAAGCTTTAAGGCACGGTGATGCTTGAATTAAACTGCGCACACAGCCTGGTAGCCTTGCTTTCAAACCTGCAGCTCCAACTGACGAAACAAAAATCTTTATGAAAGATAAAAATATACTATGGTGTCCTACAGTGGTTAGTGACAATAAGACCTAGAGAATAAGCTTAATCGAAAAAAGTATCAAAAATACCTTCAACTTATTGCAGGGTCCAATAAAATTACATTTCAGCCTACTCTTCATATGCTCTGGAGCTGCTGTGATAGTTCAAATGTTTACCAGGGCTTGAACCTTTATATTTGTATCAATGCTCACTGCAGAACTTGTGCAGTCAATATTAAAACTAATGCTTTTTTTTTTTTTCTCGAGAGGATGCATTTCTTCCTTAAAAATCCACAGTGTTGTACAGCTGAACTCAAACAGTTTGTGTTTCCCCCCGCTATTTAATGAGTTCAATAACTTTCATATCTCCTCTTTCCAGGTCCAATCCGTTCATAAACAGGCCACAGTTTCGGGTGAGTGTTGACGTCAGGCCCTGAAGCCCCGCCTCTTTGTCGCTCTTTTGTCGCTCCTCGCTGTGATTGGCTGAAAACAACCTCCGGGGCAGCGGGTGCTCGGGTGCTGGGCTGAAGCCGAGCTCAGACGACAGTTTGCGTTTAATAGAAGCTGCCCGCTGGAACTTGTCGTAGATTTCCACGCTGACTCGTCTTCGTGTTTCCTTGAACTCCGCCGACACATTGGCGCTCCACTCTGCTGCGTGAGCACGAATTTCCCCTACCTGTCGAGAGAAAAAGGCCAATAAGGCTTTAGCTAAACAGGGAATTGGCATTTGCACCTTTGATGATGACTCATTAAAGTTAAAGTACCAATGATTGTCACACCCACACAAAGTGTGGTGAAATTTGTCCTCTGCATTTGACCCATCCCCTTGTTCACCCCCTGGGAGGTGAGGGGAGCAGTGAGCAGCAGCAGTGGCCACCCCCGGGAATCATTTTGGTGATTTAACCCCCAATTCCAACCCTTAAAGCTGAGTGCCAAGCAGGGAGGTAATGGGTCCCGTTTTTATAGTCTTTGGTATGACTCGGCTGGGGCTTGAACTCACAATCTACTGATCTCAGGGCGGACACTCTAACCACTAGGCCACTGAGCCATTAACTCAGTGCTTTTAAATGATTTTCTTTGTGCCCCCATAGAAGTAAAAACATTTTTTCTCACCCTTCCACCACTAAAATGAGTATCATTTGTCTATAAAATGGTTATAAGTATACCTCTGCATAACATTGTATCCTTGTTAACAGCAAAGAAAAGAAAAAAATAAGAAATATTTGATATTTTTTGGACTATAAGCCATTACATTTTTCCTACGCTTTGAATCCTACGGCCTATAAAACGGTGCGGCTAATTTGATGGATTTTACTGTGCTAACGGCCATAATGTTTTGTATTCAACAAATAGTTTTCAACACCGACAAACACAGAAAAGGTGTGTTATTGTTTGTGCTGTGGTGCCATCTTTTGGACGAGTTTGCTAACGGCAGGTGTTGCGGGTTAAAAATGTACTTCCTGTTTCGTGCCTTGAACCGGAAGTATTCGACTATAACGTTTCTGCTCGAAAGGATTCTTCATTCGTCTCTCCAAGCAATGTTTGTAAGTTTTTCATACTTACTAAACCGTCCCATGTGTAATGTCTGTAGAAGTGTTTTCATGCATATTTATATGTGCTATCGTAATGTAATCAAGCTAGCATGACCTAATATGCTAACACGTTTACAAGTGTCTGTGTTAGTATTATTAGATTACAATGGCATTATATTTAACCTACTTACAGTTTAACAGGCTAAAACCTGTCAAATGATATGAAATCATGTGTTAATCACAAAGATTATTATCAAGGTTTAGGTCATGCCGATTAAAAAAATACATAGTAATACTGCAAAAAGAGGGGACGCATAAAACTTGATGAAAAATTTACATAAAATTATTCAGTGCTAAAATAAATACATTCTCACTAAATTAATAATAAACATTACATAGGTTTCTAAATAAACTGTCTATTAAATCTAAGTGCAATACGGCTTTACTACTTTAGTCATCATTTTTGCGCTTAAGAAACTTTTCTATGACTTAAGCTCCAGACTTCTTTGTGTATGTTTGATATTGTCATTACTGCCCCAAGTGGTAGGAAAGTGTATTAACGGAGATTAACATGTAGATATAAAGTAAAAATTATAATACAGTGGATTTACAAACTTAACTGGTTCTTGAACAGGGTTCGTAAATCGAAAAGTTCATATAGTGAAGCAAATGTGTACATAAGAAACAATGTAAGTAGGGATGTCCGATAATATCGGCCTGCCGATATTATCGGCCGATAAATGCGTTAAAATGTAATATCGGAAATTATCGGTATCGGTTTTTTTTATTATCTGTATCGTTTTTTTAAAAATATTTTTTTATTTTTTATTAAATCAACATAAAAAACACAAGATACACTTACAATTAGTGCACCAACCCAAAAAACCTCCCTCCCCCCATTTCTTTCTGTTATCAATATTCTGGTTCCTACAATATATATCAATATATATCAATACAGTCGGCAAGGGATACAGTCTGTAAGCACACATGATTGTGCGTGCTGCTGGTCCACTAATAGTACTAACCTTTAACAGTTAATTTTACTCATTTTCATTAATTACTAGTTTCTATGTAACTGTTTTTATATTGTTTTACTTTCTTTTTTATTCAAGAAAATGTTTTTAATTTAGTTATCTTATTTATTTTTTATTTTTTTAAAAAGTACCTTATCTTCACCATACATGGTTGTCCAAATTAGGCATAATAATGTGGTAATTCCACGACTGCATATATCGGTTGATATCGGTATCGGTTGATATCGGTATCGGTAATTAAAGAGTTGGACAATATCGGAATATCGGATATCGGCAAAAAGCCATTATCGGACATCCCTAATTGTAAGTATGAATAATGGGGTCTTGCCTTGACAAAAGTCCCTATTTTAGTGAAGTTGTGTACACTTTGAACACAATATAAAGTGCTACACAGTACTGTATATCAAGCACATAACTTCAGAGTAGGAGGTGATAAATCAACTGTCTCTTTACTAACAAACCAAAACAACAACGACAAGCTGAACTAATCCTTCTGTATACTCTGTTCTGTCAACACTCGCTCAAAAACGATCAGATATCACAAAAATCCTTAACTTTAACAACCATATTGCAACAATAATAAACATTTAACAAAGTAAAATCCACTTACAGTACTTAACATCGGCAAAGTAGCAGACGCAAGAAGAGAGAAAGGAGCAGACAGAGGGGGAGAAGGGAGGGGGTGGGAGGTAAGGGCCGTGTGTGCTCTTAGAAGAGGTGTCGTTGAACGAGAGGTAGTCTATGAAATAAGTCCTCTTTGGCATCTATTTCCAGAAAAGTCAGTTCTCATCACAATTAAAAACTTGCTGTGGTACAAAGCTGGCTTCCTCAATGTCTTCAATATGCGCTAGCTCAAAATGGTTTGTATCTCAAATCAATGTCCGGTTGAAATGAATTGAAATCAATTTAATTGGCTCTACACACACACACACACACACACACACACACACACACACACACACACACACACACACACACACACACACACACACACACACACACACACACACACACACACACACACACACACACACACACACACGCACACACGCACACACACACACACACACACACACAGACAGCACAATTGTAACACTTATACATAATAAATACTGTATACTAAAACAATACAAACAATGTAATACTAACATCTACAGTAGTTATATGAAGTAAAGTAATGTAATAATAACCACAGCAGCTTTCATGGATAAATGTCCGCCAGTTAGATATAATTTGAACATTCTAGGCTGGCATAAGACTCAGTCTGCTTCAGTTTGGTGCAAACTAGCAGTGATACGCTCCAATTGCGTCACCAAGTTGGCGACACGCTTGGTCAAGTTTTTGATCATTTCTTTCTTTAATTCAATGAATATCATCCATTCAACCTTCTCAGAACTGTCTTTCACATTCCTTCCTTACCATGCTTGAAAAACAAAGTTATGTCGATATTTAACTATAAGTTAGTGTTAGCTACCAAGACCAGATGTTTTGGGCAGATCTGTGACTTTTGCTACGCCAACTAATGTTGGGTATGACTGCAACTCAAATTTTAGACTTAGACTTAGACTTAGACTTCGACAAACTTTAATGATCCACAAGGGAAATTGTTAAACATAACAAATTAGGCGAGAGACAGCTCTTTTTTCATAACACTCTTAATATGTGCCACTCTGAATTTGAGGTATCCCTGTGTAAAGGTTTTGAATAACTGAAGTTATTTTTAGATCAGTTTATAGAGAAAAAGTAGTGCAACGTTAGTCCCTTCTCCTGAATCCTGTGAAAACGCTTCCCTTTGGTGACGACTGCACTCATTTGCATAAGTTGTGTTATATTTAGCGCACAAATGAGTCAAGATGCATGTCCCGATGATGAGCACAGGGTCATGCTTTATGCAAACCCTCTGGAGAGACTCACACTGACAACCTACGAGGATGTGTTTAGGTTGCGTAAAGTCAATTGAATCACGGAAGACGTTTATCTTTGGAACAAAGTTAAAAGTAGGAATGTTTATCAGGGTTTTATGCTGCCGATTCCGATACCGATCATCCATGAGTGAGTTCGGCCAATACGGATACTGATCACATGCATTAACTGCACAGTCCTTCATTTATTTATGTTGAGTGCTATTGACAGTGTATCAATATCAACACAATATTTAATCTAGTTATTTATTCTCTTTTAGTAATTACAATTGTTTGAGCAAAACAATGCCATTAGTATTTAACAACTTAAAAAAAGCAAAAAATGCTCTTTCTTACTTATTTTAAATCCTGTTTTTATTTCCTTCAAATTTATCCTGTCTCCAAAGAGTTATTCCCTGTGTTTGTAAACATTAACAAAAACAACAACAAAATGTTTGAGAAAATATCTATCTAATTATCAATTATATATTGATACAACCTTTGGTATCGACACATGCAGTTTATGTATTGATTGGCCCTCCTCTTGCGTGTGGTGTACTGACTGTGACAATGCTGACATACCAACAGTTACATTTAAGGTTAAAGTCCCAACGATTGTCACACACACAATGGGTGTGGTGAAATTAGTCCTCTGCATTTGACCCATCCCCATGTTCACCCCCTGGGAGGTGAGGGGAGCAGTGAGCAGCAGCGCGCGCCGCGCTCGGGAATCATTTGGTGATTTAACCCCCAATTTCAACACTTGATGCTGAGTTGTTAATTTCATGTCACTATCTGCTCTAACATGGTTCCATATGGACTTCTTAAAGTTTACTAAGCACTTACTGTGTTTCTTGGTGTTGTTTCAAGCTAGCTTAGCGCTTGGCTTTGCTCAGTGTGTAACATGTTTAGCCTCGTCCTTCAGTGATAATGGTATTTAAGAAACTTAAAAATGCGGTTTATTTGCTGTGATGGAGGTGATTAATTATTTAATTTAGGGGAAGGTCTCCACACTGTGTATCGAGATACATGATCAGCTGTCAGCCAGGAGACAAATAAATAGTGTCAGCTAGAGATGGGTAATGAATCCAGTACTTTTTTGGCACCAACCGAATCCCGCCGGTCTTACTGGGCAACGATTCACACAAAATCCAACGGTGCCATCTTACGGTATCTGGGTTGCGCGTGACATCACGCCCGGTTGCAAACTCAGCTGGCTCTTTGCACTTCGGCACTTGGCAATCACTCCAGCAACACTGAAAGCGGACTCAACCAAACTACCTAGGTAATTTCCAATACCATCAAATGAATTGACTCAAAAACACTCTAACGTAAGTAAAGTAAGGCTCCACTGTTCAAAAAGTGCGCTAGCTTGATGCTAATATGCGTTTGCTTTGCTATTAATATTCTACCTCTGGGTAATTTCCAATGCCAACAAAGAAATTGACTCAAAAACACTCTAACGTAAGTAAAGTAAGGCTCCACTGTTCAAAAAGTGCGCTAGCTTGATGCTAATATGCGTTTGCTTTGCTATTAATATTCTACCTCTGGGTAATTTCCAATGCCAACAAAGAAATTGACTCAAAAACGCTCCAACTTAAGTAAAGTAAGGCTCCACTTTTCAAAAAACGCGCCAGCTGGATGCTAATATACGTTTGCTTTGCTATTGATTAACACTGATTAGCATTAGCGATTTTACATGGCGATTTCAACGCCTCCAGATCTGCTAACGAAAACTACAATTAAGATGTATTTTATAATCAAACAGCTGGTGCGTAATAAGTACCATACAGTGGCGTGCAGTCACTAGAGGCAGGGGAGACGGGGCCTCACCTGCCATCATGGAAAGAAAAAAAGTGTAAAAAGAAAAAAAAATTAATTAAATTGTTATATGTATCCAGTGATTATACTAAAGTTATTTTCCATTCAACTTCACCAGTTTTAGATTATTTTTATTTTTATTTTCACATTTGCCGTTCAAATACTGAGAAGAGACGGTGCGGTGATCAGCAGCCAGTTGAGGCACGTCACTGATTTGTGCCTCAACATGGATTGTGCACAATGACTCGGCTAACTGCTGAGCTGCTGTGCAGTGAGACTGTATTGCTATATGAATTATATCAGCTAATTTAAACTATGGCATAGTTTAGTTAGCTGAGGTGTATAATGTACAGTGTATTTTGTCAAAAACTGTATGTGTGTAATGTATTTCTTGTGCTGAGCATTCATAAATCTGCTGCAAAAGACGTACTGGTTGAGGCTCGCAGTAATCCGGCCTCCTGGTGGTAGAGGGCGGTAGTGATCCCAGAGATCATTCCTTGGCCGCAGAAGAAAAAAAAAAAAAGTTTGCAAGCGATTGTTTATTTCCTCTCGCCTGGACTTTTATTAAAAACATGGAGGATTACATATGTAAAATAAAATAGTTTTCTAAACTGGACTTTCAATCGAAGCAGGAGGTAATAATTAAAGGTAGACCAACGCCGGAGCTAAAAGGTTTGCTTTTGACTTCGGGACAGAAGACCCGTTCTTTTCAAACGGCGTAGTACACACGCAAAGGCTGGCTGTTTGGATGTCCAGCAAGAAAGGTAAGACCATAATAATGTTTTTTTTATTAAATGTGCTTTTTTGTGTGCTACAGTTGTGTAAAGAATGCTGGTATGAGCTTTTAAACATAACCCGTTAACTGCTGCCAATCAAATGGTGAATATGATACTATTTAGGGTTCATATGTTTGTAAATCTGACTGTGATGATGCAGTGCCTCACCAGACATTAACCTCACCGCACGCCACTGGTACCATACCTACAGTATTAACATTTTGAAGGGCGCAACAAAAGACGAGACAGCAAAGACTGAACTGACTAGCCAACACACCATAATGTCTTGTACTTGCAACTGTAATTTACACTCAGAAATGTAAAAATAAAACAAGATACAACAACTGGACAGAAGTTATCTTAATCAGCCCATTTTTAAATGTTGCAATAAAAAAAAAAAAATTTTAAATAAAAAAATAATTGATATTTAAAACACACAAAATTAACAAGAATTGGTTGTAAAATGTATCATATTTATAGACCACTTTTTCTTTCTAGAGACTCAAAGCGCTTTACATTGATAAACCCATTATCTACATTTTTAAGCTACATTTAGACCACTGCGGAGGGCACTGGGAGAAAGATGGGTAAAGTGTCTTGCCCAAGGACACAGCGGCAGCGGCTGGAATCGAACCTGGAACCCTTAAGTTGCTGGCACTGCTGCGCTACTATCTGAACTACGCCACCGTATCAGTCAAATGTGGAAGGCACCCATCCCCCATAGTGTCAGTCAGACGGGATCTGTGTTTGTGATCGACATTAGAAGACATAAATGGGCAATGGACACATCCTTTTGATGAAAATCACGATACTGGTTAAAAGCAGTGGACAACAGTCTATTAGGAGACATGGTGCTGTTGTCCATATACTCTCTATATATAAAAAATATATATATGTATGTATGTATGTGTATATATGTATGTGTATATATGTATGTATGTATACATATATATGTATGTATATATTTATATCTCTGTGTATATGTATGTATATATACATACATACGTATATATACACATATATATGTAGATATATATATATATACAGTATATATATATATCTATTTATATATATATATGTATTTGTATGTATGTGTGTATATACAGTATATATATATATACAAACGTGTATATATATATATATATATATATATATATATATATATATATATATATATATATATATATATATATATATATATATATATGTATACATCTATATATACATATATACATTCGTATACGTATATATGTACTGTATATATACATATAGATATACATATACACTTACAGCACACTTCATTAGAGACACCTGTACTTTCGAATGAGATCCAGTACACTATTAAAAAGATAATGATGCTCAGTTTTGATTGACATGTATTCATTATTGTGGTTGTAGAACTGTATTGCATCGTACTGGTACCTGTAGCTGTTTCAATGTTATGTTTTACAGTATTGCTAATATGTCCAGCGAATGTACACTGCCATGTGTAAATATTTCAATAATATTAATACTTTATCCAGGGAAACTTGTACTAAAAAACAACAAACCTCTTCTTTGGTCCTCTTAGAAATGACTCTCAGCCAGTCTCCAATCATGCTGAGGATAGCAGCAAAGTAAGCCAGGCCGACCAGAATCCAGAACCACACCACTGGTTTGTAGTAGTCCAGGTACTCAATTTCGGACCCGCCTTGAAACAAGATTAAAGCATACACATAATACCCATGAAGCATATACATAAATAGACTTTTATGTTTTTGTCACAAGATTTACCTGCCACAAAGTCCCCAAACCCGATGGTGGTCAAGGTGATGACGACAAAGTAGAGCGACTCCAGTGCGGACCAGCCCTCGATGTACTTAAATATCGCTGCCGGGAGGGCCACAAACAGCAAGCAGCCGAACAAGACAAACAGAAGCGTGGATATGACCCGGATCTTGGTCTGACTGACGTCCCAGTGCTGCAAGGACAACAGGCCAGGTGCTCTTTTACTGCTTCTTGGACCAATACCATGTACTTACTGGTTTATCAAAAGTACATTATTCAGTATTCCTTTGCTTCAACTTTGATTAGAAACATAACCCGTACATTTTTCTCATATTTTGACCCTCTCCTCTAACTATAAATGATTGTATTCTAACATTCTATTATCTGACCGACTGATTACCAGTTATATTCAAATGAAACCAAATACTTAGTGGTAAATACAGTATATTCATAAAAACTGAAACAAATTGCTTAACAACATGCATGACAATTGAGCTGTGATAACATTACCTCCTAAAAAAAGAACCCCCTTGGGAACACTAGAAACAATCTGGCCTTAAAGCCATTAGTCGTTCACAAACACACAGTGACAAAGCACCTGCCTTAGTCATCATAATATATTACTCACAGTCCCTCAGAAGCTTTTAGAATTGGAGCTAATCTGTCCAAAGTCTACAAGTACATTTTTCAAGGTCCTAGCCCACTCCCTGATTGATTAATTGATTAGGAGGTGTGTCACTGTCTTAATTAGGAAAGGGCACTTTGGGTAATCATTCATCAAGAAAGTCAAATATCAATAAATTGCTACTGTTCAATATTCCTTTTGTTAGTGTTAGTGTGGCGCTCTTGTTGTCTTGGTTTGTGCACTGCTTTGGCTACTGTACGGTGGCCGACAGGGGCAAACGTGCAGCAACGTCCAAAACGCACACCGACCGCCAAAACACATGCAATTTCACAACACATAAGTGTGGGGCAAACACACAGCAACGTCCAAAAAAGACAAACACCCCCAAAACACATGCAATACGGGTAAAACACAACAGAAGAACACTGAAACCGGAAGTTAGCATGCTACTAGGAAGTAAGCCCGTAGATATGATACTTAGATGCCGCCTGTTCATTGGAATGATGCGTCAACGCGGCTGCCATCTTGAGCAGGGGAAGCCATGACTATTTACTGCATTAATCAACTGAGACAGAGGTCTATCAATGATTAAACATTTGGTGCCAGTCGGTTGCACACCATTCTGATCAGTCTGACAAAACCCCTGCTCAAGACGGCAGCCATGTTGACGTGCTTGACAAGCCTGAAGGCGGCATCTACGTACGCATATCTATGAGCGAGCCCTACCAGTGGCGCCAGGTGTGAGAGGGATATAGAAGGGGATGAGATCTGGGGATGCCCAGAAGAAAGTTGGGAGAGTGAAAAGGTACATTTTCTGTATTTATTTAACTTTTTAAAAACAATATTATGTAGCTGCCAATTTAATAAGTAGTGAGTTCCCCGTGTTGCATTTGTTTTGGACCTTGGTGTGCGTTGGCCCCAGTCACCCACCGTGCCGCTAAGGGCCACTTTGATTGGGACAAAGTGATGCAGTGACCAACCAGAAACATATTATGGAACTTCACGTCCAACAATATGGCCTGGATTTTTCCAACGAACAAGACAGACAGACAAGCAACTGAGGTGACATGGAGTGCACTACTTGGCTGCAACCAGCAGAGGCGCTGTTGTATCAATCTCAACTAGTTAGCAGTCTATAAAACAAGACATTGACTATGGGAAGTTCAGCAAGATCCATTATACTGTACATCTACATCCATACATTCAGAGATTCTTCCATCCCATTTAAAGTATTATTCTAGAAAATGACAGTGGTTGATTGATTAATCCATGTATCTGTAATTTCCAATTCCAAATGCCAATTCTTGATATAAATATTCAACATTATCAATAATACTTTATAACCATTTACAGTATATTAATTTTAGCCGCAGTGACAACTTTCTAGACAAAGTGTCCATTTTAGTCTTCAACCTGTACAACAAGTTCGAAGCTTACGTTACACCAACTTGGCGTGACAGGATTGTTGTCAAGAGTGCTTTTGTGTGAATTATTAAAAGGCACCTTTTGTGCATGTGATTCCTACTACACATGCGCATGTGCGATCACCTGCACTTGTGATCATGTGACCAGTGCACTCACCACAAACATCTTCTCCACTCTGGCGATTATCTTTCCAAAGATGGTGCCCAGCTGATCGCCCACACCGGCCAACAGGAAGCCGAACAGAGGTATGCCTAGCAGAGCGTAGATGATGCAGAAGATTCTTCCACCTTCTGTGTGAGGAGAGATGTTGCCAAAGCCTGCAGAAAAGACCAGAGGAACATGTCATTCTGTTTCCTCCTCCAAGGAGGTAGTTATTTTTTGTTTCTGGTTTGTTGGTTCATGGCCAGGATTACTCTGAAATGACCTATGTAATGCACCTGAAGCATTGCAGAGATATGAGGAAATGTTGTGTTTTGTGTGACATTATTTTTAACGTGATGGGGGTAACTGTCTTTGAATGTTCCGAACTCCTGCTTCAATGTCAGTATGGTACTGAGCAGAATAATGCTGCCTAGATGCCGCTCAACGTCCCATAACTGACGTATTGCTCTTCTTCAGACCCCAAGAGAGTTGAGACTGAATGAACAGTGCCTCTGCTGGTTGGAGCAAGTAGTGCACTCCAATTAGCCTTAATTGCTTTAAGATGCGATTAATCGCCAATTTCACACAATTTACAAAAAGTTGATTATTGGATTAACCAAGTTCGATTCAAGTTTTACATTTTATAGACATTTAACTTCTGATTGAATAATACGTGAATCTTGGTGACATTATTTAAAGATATCCAGGAAGTAGGTAACCAGGACAAGTGTACATTGTTGCATTTTGAAATGAAGATTGTTTATAGCCCTGCACGATGTTACTTATATGCTGTTATAATAACTATGTCTGGTTTTTTTGATAGTTTGGTCCAGTTATGATGTGTTTATGACCACACAACAAAAACAGGAACCAAAGCCAATTAAAAATGCGGGCAGCATTGAACGGGCCCTCGCACCCGTTGCACCGCGGGGTTCACGCGAGTGGACCGGCACACATAATGCTTGCGGTCACATCCTTCCCGATTGCCTTGACCCACCACCAAAAAATTCAGGAAGATTGGAGCAAGGAAGGTATGATTGTTATCATTTTCCACCACACGTGGGTGAATGGTGCGCCTCAGTAGTCATGCGGTTAAGTCCCACCCAACACCCCAACTTACCATCAAACTTTTCAGGTAGATCGGAGCAGCAAAGTTATGACTGTTATATTTATTTATTACAAGGGGGCAATACTGGTACCTTGCTAGGACCCTAATAAAATAAAATATCGAATTAAATGAAATTAAAATAAATTACATTAAATAAAAATGAAATAAAGAAGACTGTCGTCATTTGTAGCAATTAGGATCAAGATCTGAACTTGTGAAATTTAGTTATTAACGTTTCATGTTTTGTGGCAAACCATCACATCAAAGTTTGGCGGCATGCCACGTCTACATGCTGTCATTTGCAAAAAAATGTTTGCAATTTATTATCACTCAATAGTTTAGTATCTGTCTCTGATCAGATATAGTGCAGAAATGACAGTTAGATTGGTGATGGTGTGGGGCATTTTTCAACGCTAGGCTCCACCCACTACGAGTAGGTAGGAACAGATACTGACCCATCGGACACTTGAGGGTGTCCTCATCATCATTCCACCAAATAAGATGAAGATCTGAATTTGTGGATCCGAGTTATTAACATTGTGTGTTTTGTCGCGAATCATCGGATCAATGTTTGTCGCCATGCCACGGCCACATCTTAAGGCATGTTTAAAAGCGCGACTCATTTGGCCAAAGTCCCTAGAAGGAGTCCGTTAAAGTATAACCCCTTTTTTTTGCTGAAAAATGGCCAAAAACCATCGGAGCAAAGTTTGGCGTCATACCACGCCCACATCTTACGGCGTAGGAAAAATGTGTTCGCAATGTGTAGTACAGTATATGTAATTTTAGCCATGACTAATTTAGTAAAAGTCCCTCGGAGGAGTTCGTTAAAGTACAATCCTTTTTATTTGTCAAAAAACGGAAGACGAAAACAGAGATTGACAACTTCCTGTTCGTTTTTAGGTATAGGTTCCTGAGATTTTTATGTGTGTCCCGTCATGATAGACATATCTTGCGATTTTGGTGTCGATACATGAAACTGGTAGGAGGGGCTATTTTTTTCTCATTTTAAAGGTGGCACTAGAGAGCAAATTTTGAAATACTTATTTATTATTGCTATGGAAATATTGGCGATTAAAGTTAGATTGAATAAAAATATTGAAGCGCTCAGTAATAATAATATTGAAAGTAAAATAACAATGTATGCAGACGATACAAGCTTCTTTATAAGCCCCAATCCTCATTGTTTGCGAAACCTTCTTGATCTTTTGGACATATTTTCACAGCAATCTGGGCTTAAGCTAAATTATGATAAATGTAAAATATTAAGGATCGGAAATCTAAAGGGAACGTCCTTTCGAATGGAATGCAAAGTGCCTGTTTTGTGGACAGATGGACCAGTTAACATACTTGGAGTTGTTGTCCCAGAGAATCTGGAAGATCTGGCTCAGTAAATTATGATAATCGACTAAGAAAGCTGGATAAAATTATGCAATTATGGAAAGGGAAATCCTTAACCTTGTATGGTAAAATATCTATTGTCAACTCGTTAATTATTCCTCAATTTATTTATTTGTTTTTGTCATTACCAGCTCCATCACAAAACTTTTTTAAGATTTATGAGCGGAGGGTCTTCGATTTTGTCTGGGACGGCAAACCAGAAAGGATTAAAAGAAAGGTTTTGTACAATGAATATGAATATGGGGGCCTGAAACTTCTCAACCTTGAAGCTATGTGTCTGTCTTTAAAAGCATCAATTGTTCCAAAGATGTATTTAAACACTGAGTGGTACACAAGTGTTCTGTTAGACAAAAAACATGTACTGTATCAAAAGAAATTGTATCCTTTTTTACAAGTGATCCCCTCCATTTTTCTTATGTAGAGAGTCTGCTGGGAAACATGACGGGGTTCATAAAGGAAACAATCCACTCATGGTGGTGTTTTCAATTTTATGTACCAAAAAAAAAGAGATGATATTTTGCAGCAGATAATATGGATGAACTCTGATATTGTAATAGATGGAAAGCCTTTCTTTTGGAGAAATATGCTTGAAAGAGGAATCATTTTTGTCAATGACATTATCAATGAGAATGGTAAAATTATGAAATATGATGAATTTACAACTATGTATGGTGATGCTTGTTCAAGCTTTTCATTTAATCAACTAACTGGAGTAATTGGGAAAAGATGGAAACAAATTAATTATGGAACTACTAAATTATTAGTTTGTAAACCCTTAATAAGAAATTCTAGTTGGCAAAAAGGAACTAAAATAAATGGAAAAATATTTAAGTTTTTTTTAATAAAGAAATCTTTGAAGGCTGCCCCATACAACACATATGGAGAATGGGAGGACTTTTTTGACTGCCCGTTGCCGTGAGATGCAATATTCAAATTAATCTACAAAACCACTATCGATGTGCAAAATCGTTATTTTCAAATTAAAATTATTTATAACTTCCTACCCACGGGAAAAATGTTAAAAATATGGAATATGACAGAGTCAGATGATTGCCGATTTTGTTGTCAGGAGCCTGAATCCACCCTACATTTGTTTTGGTATTGTCATATTGTGTCTTCGTTTTGGGTGGAAGTTGAAAAAATGTGTTTAAAGATTGGTTTGTTTATGAAGCTTGATGTGGTTTCTGTTATTTTAGGAGAGTTCATTGACAGTCATGATTTAGTCAATTTAATTATAGTACTCGGTAAAAGGTTTATTTTTAAGGCCAAAAACAGATATTCACTTAGTATTTCTTTCTTTAAAACATTTATTCAGTATTTTTTAACTTTAGAAAATTATATGGTTGAAAACGATGATGATGCCAAAAAACATAAAAAAAGATGGGAAGTCCTCAAAGGCTTATTTTGAAAATGTAATTTTGTTTATATATGATATGCAATCTGTTGTTGCATTCCCTATTTTAAGTGTACATAAATGAAGGTGTGTGTTGCTGAGTTCGACTTGGGTGTTGCTGAGTTCGACTTGGATCTGGACTGTACATGGGTGCTTAATTTGAAAATGTATTTTTGTATGTGGATTGTATGCAACCTGTTGTGTTCCCTGGTTTTTGGTGTACATGGGTGAAGGTGTGTGTTGCTGAGCCCGATCTGGACGTTATCTGAACTGGACCTGGTTTTAAGAACCCTTTTGAACAATCTGATTTCATTGACAACCCGGCCTGGTGAAGTTAAGGTCCTTTGTTTGTTTTGTTTGAAAGTAAAGCAATATAAAAACAATTACATAAAAGATAGTAATTAATGAAAATGTTAATGGACCAGCACCACACACAATCATGTGTGCTCTAAAGACTGTATCCCTTGCAGACTGTATTATTCTATATTGTAGGAACCAGAAGATTTTCTTTTTTTTAATAACAGAAAGAGACAGCCCCTTTTGTGTAAATGAGTGTGGATGAGTGTGAATGGGGGAGGGAGGGTTTTCTTGGGTTGATGCACTAATGGTAAGTGTATCTTGTGTCTTTTTTTGTGTTGTTTAAAATAAAATAAAATAAAAAAATAAAAATAAAAATTTAAAAAAAAATTGAAATTTAATTTTCGGCACCCAAAATTATTATTTTTTTTCGCTATACCTGACGTGCCTGCAAAATATGAGGATTTTTTGTCCATGTTAAGAACCTGAAAAAGGTATAGAAGAAATAAGACATTTCAAAAGGGCCATTGTGGTGCTCTGCATCGACCCTGCAGGGCTTGCTCTGCTGTTTAGGCCCTAATTCCAATAGAAGCAATCAATGTTTGTAATTGTATCGCTAAACAGTTTAATTTAGAAAAAAACATTTACTGGGAAAAAGAGAAATATGAGAGGATGAAAGCCACTTGGAGTAAAACAATGTCATGAGGACACACACACACACACACACACACACACACACATACACACACACACACACACACACACACACACACACACACACACACACACACACACACACACGCAAACAAAAGCTACAAGCATATGTTTTTTTATGTACGTGACCTCACTAAACACAAAGTGGAAGTATCAAATTGTGCTTGTCTATGTGTATGTCTGTGTGTGAGTGTGTGTGTATGCGTGCATGTACTCCCTAAATAAGCCATTATGTTAAAAAAAAATCATGATACAAGACACAAGTTATGGATCCGACATCTGCTTCCTGCAATTACCAAACTAGTGCACAGAAGCACGCTCATGATAACATGTTTACCCTGTCTGGTCGTGCATGTATTAATGCAGCGTTTCTCAAAGTGTGGGGCGCGCCCCACTGGTGGGGAATAGAGACATGACAGGTGGGGCGCGAGGAACGGGAGGAAATTTCACTTTACTTTTTTTTTTTTTTTAAATTATATTCTTAGATTTTTTTTTTACTGTGCTTTCATTTTCTATACACACTGTAAATCACTTTGTGATTCTGTCTGTGGAATCCGCTATATAAATAAATGTAAATTACTTATTTTTCCTGTAGGCTTTAAATTTCTAGGTAGGAGCGAAAGTTTGACAGACATAGAAACAGTAACTAATGGGGGCGGGGCTAAACGGAAGCTTTGTGAATGGCGAGTCACTGTGCGAGGATTTGCTGTTTTGCAAATACATAAAAAATAGAGCCACTGCTGATGAGCGGTTCGAGATAATGGACAGTTTCCTCAAAGAACACAACCTTAAATGGGAAAACTGTGTGGGCTTTTGCTCTGATGGCGCACAGACCATGGCAGGGTAAAGAAACGGGCTGCAGGCTCTAATAAAGAGGGTTGCGCCAAATGCGCATTGGACACACTGTGTGTCATTCACCGGGAAGCACTCGCGTCAAGGCAGCTCCGCCCCGAACTCAATGAGGTTTTAACAGTGGCAGTGTCAAGCCTGCAACCCCGATTTGAAAAGCTGTGCAGTGCAAAACAGGCTAATTGCAGCCACTAATGCTGGAGTACTGTAAAACTCATGTTCACTTGCAGGGGCGCCGAAAAAGGGGGGGGGGGGGGGGGTAAAGGAGACGGATTCTAGGGGCCCATGATGGAGGGGGGCCCAGAGAGGCCCCTAATGATGATGAAATTATAATACAGAAAAAATAATGACACAAAGTTATTAACTAACACATAATCACACATGTTTTATTTTCCATGTCCTGGTAACAATACCTTTATTTGTTTTGGAAGCATCAACACCTGCAGGGCCCTCCCTTCCCCCCCTCTATTTACGTAAAATGGTTCAGTCCGACTGTATCAGCTGCAGGTAGAGCACGGCGATTTGTCCCAGACAGACAGCGCCACAGCGGGCAAAGCGGAGGAGACAGCAGTATGCCTCAAAAATCAGGCAGCCAAAAAAGAAAGGAAAATAAAATAAGAGAGGAGAAGGAGTTGAAGGGTCGACAATATGTCACCCAATATTTCCCAAAAAAAGGTGGGTTTGTTAGTTGTGGTGGAAAGTTATGCATATTAACTTTGTCCCTGTCTGTGATAATAAGCTTGCTCACTTTTCTCACCATGTTAGCTCAAGAAAACTCTGGATTTTTACATTTTACTGCTATATTAGTTAAATAATCAACCCAGTCAAACATTTATCAAGCTGTTCTTATTCAATAATAGTTGATCTCCCCTCTGTCAAAATGATGCCTCATTCTGAACAGAGTCAAGTGCACCAGCAGCAGCAGCAGCTGTCTGTCAGCCCCCAACTCCCCCTGCCCCTGAATCAGCCCCAGTGCCCCCACATGAGGAAGGAGGTGAGCAGCTGTGTGTGTTGAAATAATAATAATAATATAATACAAAATATAATACATTTTACTACAGTCTCAAGAATCAGTGGTGCAGCAAATAAATGACTCAAAATTAATTCCATTGTATTCAGAATACCATTAAAATGCATAATTGTATGTAAAATAGCATCAAAAAGTGTTGCCGCTGTGTTGGGGGCCCTGTAAAGATTCTTTTCATGGGGCCCAAAATCCCTAGCGGCGCCCCTGTTCACTTGCGCTGTCTTGCCAAAATGCATAGCTCCTCCTTTTTTTTTTTGCAAAGATTGCAAAGTGGCACTTTTATTTTATTTATTATTGAACTTGATGCAAGTTATTTGATTTATTATTGAACTTGAAGCAAGTTATAACACTTTTATTTTATTTATTATTGAACTTGATGCAAGTTATAACATTTTTATTTGATTTATTATTGAACTTGATGCAAGTTATAACAATTTTTTTGATTTATTATTGAACTTGATGCAAGTTATAACACTTTTGATTTATTATTGAACTTGATGCAAGTTATAACACTTTTGTTTTATTTATTATTGAACTTGATGCAAGTTATAACACTTTTGTTTTATTTATTATTGAACTTGATGCAAGTTATTTGATTTATTATTGAACTTGATGCAAGTCATTTGATTTATTATTGAACTTGATGCAAGTTATTTGATTTATTATTGAACTTGATGCAAGTTATACCACAGCTGCACAGTTATTTTATTTATTATTGAACTTGATGTTATTTTATATTATTGAGTTTGAATGTATACAACTTGATGTTACTTGATGTTCAATAAATTTGAAAATGTTAAGCTTAGCATTAGCGTTCTGTTGGGGCGATGGGGGCAGGTGGGGCTTGAAAACTCCCCCTTGTCCAAAGTGGGGGATGACAAAAAAAGTTTGAGAACCACTGTATTAATGTGTGTGTGTGTTCTTGTATTTCAACAAGGAAAAGTACCTTCTGTATGAGGACCGGTGAACAAGTTAGGACCAAAATCATGGTCCCAATACGGAAAAACCATTGCATCTAATAGAGAGCCAAATACTAGAGTCCATGAACATTGCACCAAAGTCAGGATTTTTTGTTGATTTAATGTGCTTACAAAAGTAAACATTGACAGGTGCAAAGGCAGCAATATATGATAAAACAAGACGGCAGCTAAAGAACGACTTCCCTATTCATCCCTGAAAAAACCCGCCAGGTGAACAGCTGATTTTACGACTTCCGGTGCTGACGTAAGACAACCCGCGTCCCATATGTGACCGTAGGATGAACAAATACACTACGGTACTAAGACTATAGTGGCCATTAACAGTTAGCTTCTACAACTGGGTTGCCCAAAGTGCAGCACAGGGGCCATCTGTGGTCCGTGACTCGTTTGTCATCGGCCTTAAGCACATTACAAAAAAACAAAAAATAGAGATCTATCAAAATTAGGGTGGTCCCAAAAAGGAGGTATTTTTTTAAATTGACTGTGTGTCGGTATTAAAAGTGCTCCCCCTCTGGTCAACATATGAAATAACAAGTGTGTGTAAAAATTTGAAATGCGCTCCTTTTGGCCAAAATTATTAAAAAAAATAAAATAAATATGTATATTGAGACACACTGTAATAACTTGAAGTAAATAATGAAGATTTAAAACTAATTACAAACCAAAAATTCAAAAAATAAATAAATAAACTAAAAGCTTACATTTTTTATATTTGCATAGTATGTGTATATTATTAATGTTGTAAATACAAATCTTTATACATCTAGAAAGGGTGGTCCTAAAGAGGTAGGCATTTTCACAAATACAAGAATGTGTTTGTGTGTGTGTGTGAGTGTGTGGAGTGTGTGTGAGAGTGTGTGTGGGTGTGTTCTGGCAAGGCTTACTTAATGGGGACATCGCAGTCACCTTTAGGGGACCTCTGACGGTATGGGGACAAAAAAACAGGTCCCCTAAAGGGAAACCTTTTAAAATGATAGTCAGATCCATTCTGAAGATGCCTAAGTGATTTTTAAGCTTTGGCCCATAAAACATGTTTACTCAAATATTGGTAAAAGAGAAAATTAATTTTCTTGAAAAGTGAAACAATTGTTATCCTGGCATTAATAGTACTGTGATTCTGTATGGTATCCATCCTTAGTTAAAACTAATATATTTTTCCAAAAACAAAATCTGGTTTAGTGTTCCTTAGGATGACATTTTCATACAGCATGATTATAAAACATTATTACCTTAAAGTATGATCCGCATTCAGAATTGTCCATCCTATATGGTAGTTGGAGTTGCAGACAACTTCATTACTGCTAAATAGCAGTTTTCAGTAATGTCACAGAAGACGCAGGATTTGCTTTAACATTTAAGTGGTGAAACTTCCTATAAGAGGACAGCTGTAGTGCTGTATTCTGAGGATCATGTCATATTTAATTTGAACTTTTTTTTTTTTTTAATGGTCCTCAGTAGTCACGTACAAATTTGTGTGAATTATGCAGAATTATTTAAATTTGGTCCCCATGAACCATATTAACTCTTTTTCCCCAGGGTCCCCAGTAAGAATGATCAGCACATTACTTCATCAATCCAGAGATTTGAAGACATGTATGAGCTAACTGGGCAGTGGCCATTTTACCAAAACATTTTTATGCCTCCACAACCTGTAGAAGGGGTGGTCCCCACAAGTGATGATCAAAAAATTGGTCCCCATTCTAAATTATAACCAGTATGTGTGTGTGTGTGCGTGTGTGTGTGTGTGTGTGTGTGTGTGTGTGTGTGTGTGTGTGTGTGTGTGTGTGTGTGTGTGTGTGTTCCTACCAATGGTTGTGATGACAGTCCCTGCGAAAAAGAAGGCGGAGCTCAGGTCCCACAAGCTGCTGTGATTGGCGACCGTTCCCGCTGGGTTAACTCCCGAGCGGATGGCTGACACAACTTGCTAGAGCGAGACGGAGAAGCAGAGCTTAAATTACGTCTTGTAAAAGTTAAGAAACAAAAGTCAACAACTCTTTGCTCTCCTCCAGGTGACGTTGTGTCTGTCGCCATGACAACGTTTGATATTGCGGTGCTAGTGCTTATATAAACATGCATGAGAAGACAGTGGACCCTCGCCATTTTAATTTTGACTTCCCCAAAATCGTACTATTGTGTTTTGTGTTGTTGCCACCATAGAGGGTTAACACTGATAGCAGAGAGGAGAAATACGATGACGCCTGATGAACAAAGAATATTCTATTGCAAAGTAGAAAAGCGGTACATGCCTCTGTTCTGGCAGCTTAGTACAATATGGCTCAAATGTCCTCTGCAAAGTGAGCTGTGTGTTCATATAAATCCCTTAATATAGTAATCATTTTGTTGTCAGAATTTGTCAGTTTTCATGTTCATCTATTATTCCACTTGTTTGACAGTTAATGTTAACTAGCATGCATTCAGCAAGCCGCCTTCAATAGTACACCCTTGTTAGGCTTCATCAAAGAAGTAGTTTACGTTAATGTTGTGGTATTTAGGCTTATTAGGCCTGTATGATAAGAATATTAAAATGGGACTCCACACATTGTCAGTATAGTTCATAGGGCTATCAAAGATAATGCATTATCTCATGCGATTAATCACAAAACACATTTTTGCATTAATCATGTAAAAACGCAGGTAAATCACGCAATAATTTTTTGAGCACACATGCCTTTACTTTAATACTTACAGTGGTTTTTACACCCAATTACCGTATTTTTCGGAGTATAAGTCGCACCGGAGTATAAGTCACACCTGCCGAAAATGCATAATAAAGAAGGAAAAAAACATATATAAGTCGCACTGGAGCCCGGCCAAACTATGAAAAAAACTGCGACTTATAGTCCGAAAAATACGGTAATGTGAATTGAAAAACGTTACCACTTTCAATTGTACACTAAAACTCTGCTGGCTGAGCTTCCGTTTTTGTTGTTGTTTCCCCCCCCCCCCCAAAATCTAGGGCTGTTTTTACAATGTATTAGTGTAAATGAATACAACTGTACCACTTTTATTTTTACTGTAAAACTCTGGCAACTGAGCTGCGAGTGTTTCACTGTTATATCATTGTTTTTTTTTACAGTGTAACTAAAACCATTTTGAGCAAATAAAACATATGTATTCAAATAAAATATTTTTTTTTAAGTTACTGTTTGACCTTCTGACTATAAAATGTAATTGTATCAAAATGTTGGGGTCTTTTTTAAAGTTAATTAATTTTTAGCATGCAAGTAATTCACTGTGATTAATCAAAACGCAAAAAGTGTAATTAATGTTATTTAAAAATGTAATCATTTGACAGTGTAGTTCATCAAGGTTTTCATAAGCTTGACAGTTTCTCAATGCAAAAAATGTGCTTTTGAACTTAGAGGTTCCCCTGGAGAAAGAAGAAAGTTCCAGGAGCTGTCCAAGGTGCTGACACTATTGCAGTGCGCACACACACACATTAATATCTCACCTTCACTAGATCCTCCAGCTGACTGTGATTGACACACGCATGTTGGGCCAGGAAGTCCAGTTTCTGAGCCAAGATGGCGAGGCGTTGAGCACTGATGGAGAAAGATGGTGATAGTGATCATTATTCACCTCGCTCGCTGGCATTAATAATAATAATAATAATAATGGATTGACAATCACTACTATTTGCTGGCGGATACACCCTAAGCAAAATATCTCTGAGTTTGTTTATGTAACATGTTGTCTATGTCCAGACATGTGCAGGGTGGCTGAGGTCAAAGGTAAACAGTTGTAGTCAGGGGTATAATTTTTTTTTACCTCTCGTGTGGTTGTTCCAGGCACCTGAAGACGGCTGCTCCCATCACCAGGTACAGGACCACCAAAAGAAAGATGGCAGTCACCGTCTTCCGTTTCATCACCGTGGCAACCACCTGCAATACTTCCAAATGGTCAGTCAGCCAACGTGCATGCTTGATACTGAAGGTTAAGAATGAATCTACACTGTTTTGTGTCCTCCCACCTCGTTCTCCTCTTGCGGGGTCAGCGTGACGGACTTTGTGGAGAAGGAGAGGCGGGGCTTGGTGTTGTGTGTGGCTGATTTCGGGTCCAGTAAGTCTGGAGCTGCCACTGTCGGGGATAAAATGGGGGGAGGAAAGATTGCTTAGAATTGTGTTTTCCCACACTTCACTTGCTGCCACCATTTAGTTGTTAATTTTAGAAGTCTTTATAAATAAATCACAGACAAAGCCTTAAAATGGCCTTTCAGTCCAAACACAAGCCAACACATGAATTACGCTTGTGTCGTCTCTTTTGCAGAGACAGAACACTGAGAAGTAGATAGCATTCGAGAGTATCAAGTCACTGCAAGTACAGAAAACACAGTAGGGAAATATAGTTTATACAAATATGAGTATTTTTTTCTATATCCACATCCATAAATGGCTGCTTTTTTCACGTTATTTCTAGACAGTTAATGAAGGCAGTAGATAAAACGGGCAGAAACGACAAGGCAGCATAAGGATGAAAAAAATATTTCTTGAACATTTTATTTTGTACACAGTTTTTAGATGTAATTTTT
The DNA here is from genome assembly GCF_033978785.1 of Entelurus aequoreus. Lineage (NCBI taxonomy): Eukaryota > Metazoa > Chordata > Actinopteri > Syngnathiformes > Syngnathidae > Entelurus > Entelurus aequoreus. The sequence continues at coordinate 35,461,882 of NC_084732.1, read as the reverse complement.
CAATTCTAAAAATTTTGGGGATTTTTTTATTTGTGCCCTGAGCCTATTATAGACCATCTAAACTAAATGCCAGACCCCAACTTCAATGCAGTTATGTTAATAGCACGTCACAGGGTAGACTATATTTGACACATATCAAATACATATGAAATTCTATGTGCCTCACTAAGCTAAGTGGCTTTAAATCTCACAAACATTTAACAAAACAATTATTAAAGTAATATAATTCAAAATATATATATTTTACTGAAACAATATGTGAATATTATTTATGTAAAACTTAAAACATATCTTTTTTGTAAAGCTAAACTAAACTAAAATTATATAATAAAACGATTAATAAGAAAATTAAGTAATTTTTTAATCAATAGCATTTCGGTGACCAGGCTAACTTTGAAAATATTCATACAGCATGCTTGAAACACATTCATTCACAATACAAATGTAAACTAATACATACTTTTCTTATATAATAACTACCCGATTCCTATGTGTTTGGACAAATATTTCATTAATTGGACTATTATTGTCATTTTACATTAATAAAACAATCTTATAAAAGGCCTAACTTTAAATAACCTGCATGCTCTAAATATTGAAGACTAATCAGAATAAAATGAGTTATGTTTGAAAGTGGTACTCACTGCTGGATGAAGCCTATCCAATGCCCTCTGCTCTCCTCTTCTCCTCATCTGACGCCCTCACTGCGTTCGGGGGAATCTTTCCTCTTCTTGGTGTCGCCTCCCTGCGATCCTGAGGCGCTCCTTAAGTTGTCTTCGCACCTTCTCCTCTTCTCCCTTCTTCTTGTCTTTTACCTCCGCTAAGAAAGATTTAGGAGCTCCACGTGTTCCGCAGAAGTGTTTTTGAAAATGTTTTGCTCTCCTGCATGCATGCTGCTCCCCTGTGCTCCCGAACAGGAGGAGGGATGGGATAACAGAGAGGGAGGAGCAGCAGCAGGAGGATGGAGGAGGTGGGCAAAAGGGGCTGGGATGGATGTTCGGCACACACATAAATGTTGTTCACATTCAAAATACTTTTTATACCCATATCAGGAGTTTTACAAACAGCATGTAAGCACTAATTAAATATAAAGGTTTTAATATACTTCTTGGAAGTGATGGTTTTTTTAAATAATAAATAATAATAACATTTAATAACATAAATATAATGTAATTTTTGTTTGCTTTGTTCGGAGTGCAGCAAAATATTACAGTACAATAGTACAACCACAATAATACATATTGTTAAATATTACCTCTCTGTTAATCTCAATCAAAAGTGAACATGATCATCTTTGTAAAGGCAGAATTTTGCACGTAATATTCTCTTGAATAATGTGCAGCACTTTGGTGATGTTTGGTGTCCATTTCAAACAGGACGTGTTTGTTGCGTCATCTCTTCTTCATGCTCCTCCTCCTTGGCGTCCCTCTTGGCTCTCTTTGAGAGTGTGTTGTTGCTCCTGCTGAGAAATTAATAGCAGTTTAAATCTTCATGCTTCCACCTGCTGGCTTTCACATAATACATGCATATACACATTAATTACATGCATATTGTATATACAACTAAAGATAGACGCGTGTGGGTAGGTGTGCGTGGCTGTGTCACAGTTTGTGGCACACACATTGACATACAAATGTGTTGCTACATTGAGTGTGTGTGTGTGTGTGTGTGTGTGTGTGTGTGTGTGTGTGTGTGTGTGTGTGTGTGTGTGTGTGTGTGTGTGTGTGTGTGTGTGTTATCCAGCAAAGATCATCCACTTCTTGAAAGAATGCACTTCCATCACATTACAAATGTATTTTGTATATTTCAGCAACATTTTACACATAATGGAAAAAAAACTAAGCAATTTCCTTTCCCGATAAACATTTTGCTAATGATATTATGACCTCTGTCACCTGGCGAAATCAGAAACAGATCAAAATCTGTTTGAAATATTAAAAAGTATATAAATAAAAAAATGGCTGCACAAGTGATCTGTATAAATAGTCTGCAAGCTCAAATTCTACAAGCTCCATTTTGTGCTAAAAATATTCTGTGTGTTTCAGTTCAGTTCAGTTTCAGTTTATTTTGAACATGCGTACGATACAATGGAATGCATCACACATTTCCAGTTGTTTCATTACAGCACGTCCGAAAAGGAGTAGGAAGAAGCAGAGCTTATTTAATCCTACCCTTTGTTTCATCTTCATCTGAATTCATTTCTCCATCTTCAATGCTATTTACTGGTTTTCTTACTGTAATGATTTATTCATCGTGTAAAGCGAAATATAAGCAGTGAAGTGGACATTGATGAAAATTCAAAGCCTGGTATTTTTTTGTGATAGTATGCAAATGTATTTATATGGCAATTAATTAGCAATAGAGGCAAGGTTTTGTCACAAAGTAGAGTATATGTACTGCATGTGCACTAATTCACTGTATGTACCCTATGATTGTTCCTCTCAGGATATATAGAAATACCTGTGGATTAATGACCATGAGTGGTTGGGTCAAGGAGTCCTTGCAGCCTGCAGGGCTTCAATTAGTAGCCCATGAAACGGAACTGCCCTCTCAGTGTGTGTTGTGTTGTGCAAGAAGTACAGTAGTGTTGCCAGAGTGCAAGAGAAACATCCTCTCCGGGGCAATAGTGCACATTGTGTGTGTGTGTGTGTGTATGCTTTTTTACTGGAACACAATTAGCACTTCCTGGTTGTCCAGTTTTGATGATCAACATGAATAATACGCTTGTGGAATGTGACAGTAGCTAATTCAAACAAACCGAGGAGTATGGAAATGCCTGGCATGTGTGTGAATGTGTGTGTGTGTGTGTGTGTGTGTGTGTGTGTGTGTGTGTGTGTGTGTGTGTGTGTGTGTGTGTGTGTGTGTTGGCTTTGTCCATCAGTTCAGGCCAATCTGGAATTCAAATAAGACTGGACTGGACCAATCCAGAACAAAGTTGCTGATCACAGAGTGAGCCATTATTGTTGACACAATACCTGCAAGAAAAAAACGTTCTTAAAAAGTGTGAGCCAGGTGACATGATTATGTTTGTGTAAAAACTGGGTTGAAATTAGGGCGGTCAAAGTTTAAACTTCAATCAGGGCTTTCACGATCAACATTTTTGGCTTACAATCCCAATGTGATATTTTGGCCTAAGATCTTATCCCATTGGCGTTGTTAGGCCTATTTTGGGGGGGCTAAAGCCCCCCTACAATGTTCTTAAGCCCCCCTAAATAATTTGGTGTTAAAGAAAAAAAAAAAAAAAAAAAATCTTTTTATTATTTTTTTTTTTTTTACAAATACATGCCGACATATCCATTATAAAGTGGCCCGAATATGAGTTTAAATAAATAATCATATAACCTGTCATTATTCACTCAGTTTCCCCTCTTCATAGCATATGTTAGAGAGCCCCTTTAGTGCGTCGGTATCCGATCCATTCCACTTGTTCATACAGAAAATGCCCACATCACTCAAAATCCAGTCCGCATTTTCTCTGCGACCTTGCTTGCAGAGTTGCAGGTGTACGAAGCACATTAGCACACAGCACTGCAGAACAAGAACCTTGTGTCTGCAATTGTAAATCATTTAGTTTTTAAGTTTTGTGTTTCTTGTAGAATCTATATAAAGTAATATACATTAGCCTATTGTTAAAATAATGAAAATATATATATAATAAACATATTTGTTTTATTGTATTGTTACATTAATAGTTGTTGTATTATAATAGGATGGCTTGATAAACATTTCATAGGATTTTCAGAGGGTGGAAAAACCAAGACATTTAATATAAAATGTAAAATGAATAAATACATAAAAAGAAAAAGAAAAAAAATTGTTAAAAGCCTTCGTCCCGGGGAGCATTTAATTTCGTCCCGTGCATTTTTTTTTTACCGACGACGGAATTACGTTAATCTCAAGCCCTGGAAGTTACATTTTATTGTTTGCATTATTTGTTTCAGCATTGCACTTTGAAGATGGTCCCTCAGCTCTTTGACAGCTTTGGCTCTTTTTCAGATCAGCAGACAGACTGTAAGTCTTTCTTATTTACAGTATACTGTATAGAAAAGTTTCTCATTTCTATTCAGACTTCCATATATATTTAATTTCCTTAACGGCTTGCCATAATATATATATATATAAATATGTTATATACAAGCCAAATTATCCCGATCCAGATATTACTTTAATTCAAGTAATTAAGTAATATTCCCAGGGCTTGAATTTACAACCATTTTAGTCACATATGTGCCCAAAATGTAATCTGTGCAACTTCAAAATATTTGGGAACAAACAATTATTGTATTGTGAGCTAAAGTCGTGGCATTAGCCTCTATGTTGTGAATTAATAAGATAGAGGCTAATGCCATGACTTTCATTGTGTTTCAGTGTATCTTGAAGGATCATGCAAGTAATTGTTTCTTGTTGATGCTGTAAACAAAATGTCACTGTGCAAACCCATGTTTGTTGTTGTACTGAACACAGATTGAAAATAAACTGACTGAAATAATAATAATAATGAATAATTTATAAGTCTTTGTTAGCCGTTTGTGAAGTTTTGTGCTTGTGCGCTACGTTCGCTCGCATCCTGTGCATCTCCTGGGGCTAAGCCCCCCCTGTCCTTAAAAGCTAGTGACGCCCCTGTCTTATCCCATTTCGAGTCCCCGATCCGATACTTTGACAATAGATTATGGAAGTGTGAATGTTTTATAGCAATGAGCAAGTAACTAAAGTAACAATAACACACTTTTATAAAGCTTATCTTATTAAATGTAGAATTTGCTAGTATTGTTATAAATCAGATGTTGTATTGAATGCTACATACTCTACAAGTATTTGAACAAAATAATGTAGCTAGTGTACAATAACTAAAGAAAAGTCAATGCTACCATTGGCTTTCATTTAAAGGGTAACTGCGCTTTTTTGGAATTTTGCCTGTCATTCACAATCCTTATGTAAGACAAGAAAACATATGTTTTTATTTTTTTATGCATTCTACGTCGGTAAATACGGCAAGTACGAGGTGGCTTACAATGCAGCTCATGGTATGTATTCTGGTCTCTAAAAAACATTCAGAGACCACCAACAATACTCTATTTACCTCTCGGGACCTGAATATTGACTATGTATTGGCGATATTGTTATTATGAGTGCCAACGCAGACAAAGTATTTTCAGCGTCGCCGTTATCACAGAGAGGTAACTAGCTTATACTGCTATATTAACATATTGAGCTGTTGAGCTGCTGCATCGCCTCAAAGTTGGTAATAGTTAGTTCTAGATTGTAAATCATGTCTCCCACCTGTATAGTACAATATTGTTGCTATAAACTGAGAAGTTGGTTAACTTTGACATTCCACTTAAACCTGGAGATGACGAGAAAGACCCGAAAAGGCACTCGTTTGCGGTACTTTTATTTAACATTTTGTGAGGATTATGATTCATTCTTCATCTAAACATGAAGATATGAACATCCAGTTAGTTGGCATCCCAGTGAGAACAGACTCTGTACACTAAGTGATTGTTTTATTATGTTTGTAGTCTATATTTATTGTTTATCACTTAGCAAAACTGCTACATGATGCTTAGTGTTTAGTTTGTTATGTTTATGCTCCCACTATATACGCCCTCTAGATCACTAAGATCTTCTGAGACCAATCTGTTAGCGGTTCCAAGAGTAAACTCAAATCAAGGGAGATCATCATTCAGTCACTATGCAACACATAGCTGGAATAAACTTCCTGAAGATGTCAGACTCTCCCCAACTCTCACTACTTTTAAAACTAGACTGAAGACTTTTATGTTCACCTTAGCTTTCAGCTAAATCTTTTAATCTTTTAACTTTTAACGTCTGCACTGTTTTTATTTTTATTGTCTGCATTTTAATTTTGCTTTTATTTTCTTACATTTCACTTTGTTGTCTGTGAAGCACTTTGAGTCTGCCTTGTGTATGAAAAGCGCTATACAAATAAAGTTGCCTTGCCTAGTTGCCTTGCCTTTAGCACTCAGTGTCTAAAACTTGTAGCTCATCTTTTGTACCTTCAGGCTCAAAACTATAAGGTTCTGGATCATAATTTGTCCCAAAGTAGTCTTTGCTGGCTCTCATGAAGTCTGTCATGAGTAGTATTGTTGTTGTTGTTGTTGAAGGAAAAAGCAAGTGTTGTGATGTGTCTGTGGAATTCATTCACCGCCCAATGCTTAAAATGAACAACATTCATAAATATTACATGTTATAATGAATGCACCTGTTACTAAATTACATATACACTTACAGCATGTATATAAAAGGTTTACAGGGGTGTTTAGATGTTTTTAGAGCGCTTTATATGGGGAAAAGAGCGAGTCCTATTTGCTTTATTCTTAGCTGACTTTTGCTAGCGTTTATTTACAATTTAGAAAAAAAGAAAACCATATGTTCTTGTCTCTCATAAGGATTCTGAATGATAGACCCAATTTCCCCAAAAATGCAGTTACCCTTTAAATAATTTGCCCTTAAAACCTTCCTGTATCCAGAGACGTACACCCTGAGTTTGTAAACAACACCAAAAGTGTCAAAAATTATTTTGTATTAATAAAAACAAAAACATTTAAAATATCAATCTAATCACTTTTGTATTGTTTATACAATACTATACTACTGTAGGTATTGAAAGTATCGACATTTGGTTCCATCACTCCTACTTTACAGCATGCATCCTCTAGTCCTCCAGGAAAAACAGTTTATATTCCACCATGTTGGTGAGGATTAGTATCGTAGAAGCGGCTTCGCACTGTGGATAGACGACGCGTTTGTTGCAGCTTGCTCTCAAATTGGAGCTGGTCTTCCGGCAAGACACAAATTCATACAACTCCTGCATGTGTGTAAGAATATAATTGTGTCTCCCTGAGTGTGCATCCCTTTTGAAGAAATCTTTCACCAGAGTACAATCTTTAGCCATGTAAACACAACTGCGGTAAACATCAGCTGGGCTCGGCAGTTCATCAGCTGATCAGTTAAAAAAGACAAATACGATCGAGACAACACTAGTTTTAACTTATGCGATTAATCACAAAATCATGCATAAACACAGAATAATCATGCAATTTACTTTGACCGTACATGCTCCTTTTCCTTACCTGCTGATGGTTAGGTGGAGCAGGCATGTGTCAGTGCAAAGATGAGTGACGAGACTCCCTACTGTGCCCACTGATAAATTTCTCTTAAAATACACTCTGATTGTACTTTAGACAAAACTGTTACCAAGTTTTAAACAAATACATTTTGTGCACTCAAGTAAAACATTTTAAAGATGCATGTATTACATTATGACTATATTTTCATTTGTGACAAAATGTTGTTTTTTTATTTAATTTATATTATGCATGCTATATGTATGCAAGTAATTCACTGTGATCACGATTAATCAAAATGCAAAAATATGGTCAATCTGATTACAATGTTTGTAAATTGACAGCTTTAGTTATAATGCACTAAGTTCTCTTTTTTAAAAACATGTCAAAAACTATAAGTATTCTGCCTTAATAAAAAAAAAAATCTAATTTTTACTGAGAGTGTCAGAGAGTTGTTACTTTAACAAGGTTTTTTATTATTTCATTATGCTTCTAATATTTGCCTCTTTCACCTCTTCATCACCATAAGGCAGGTTTTTTTTAACACTTAACACCAAACACCATTGTTGGGCCGCAAGCGCCCCCTTAAAGGCCGCCAAAAAAAAATGTGTTTTTCAGCTGCGGTCCGCAGCGGTACTCAGTTTTAATACACTTTTCCACCACTTGTGGCTGCCCAGGGGGCCCACCCAATTAGGGGCCCCACGATTTTGACGGTGGAATGCAATGATTGGTGTTCATAGCTGTCAATCACAAACAGCTCAGCTTTGTCTAGTGATTATGTACTTTCTCTCTTGGCTGCAATGTTTTTGTCTACTGCTTTGAGCGGGGCGCAAACCCAGGTCGCCTGTGTGAAAGGCCAGTGTACTACAACTGAGCTAAAAGCACAGGTAGTCTCCCGGAACGCCAGCACTTTTCTGGGCTTCTATTACACTGGCACAGACATGCATGCGCCTGTCGTGCAGGAAATGTATTTGTGAACAAAATAATTTTTTAAATGGGCGATATTTTTGGATTGTTGCAATTACACTGAACAAAAATATAAAAGCAGCACTTTTGTTTTTTTCATGAGTTGAACTCAAAGATCTAAAACATTTATTATATACACAAACGACCTGTTCCTCTAAAATATTGTTGACAAATCTGTTTAAAACTGTGTTAGTGAGCATTTCTTCTTTGCCAAGATAATCCATCCCACCTCACAGGTGTGACATATCAAGATGCTGATTAAACATGATTATTGCACAGGTGTGCCTTAGGCTGCCCACAATAAAAGGTCACTCTGAAATGTGCAGGTTTATCACACAGCACAATGCCACAGATGTCACAAGTTTTGAGGGAGCGTGCAGTCGGCATGCTGACTGCAGGAATGTCCACCAGAGCTGTTGCCCATGAATTGAATGTTCATTGCTCTACCATAGGCCGTCTCCAAAGACGTTTCAGAGAATTTGGCAGTACATCCAACTGGCCTCACAATCACAGACCTTGTGTAACGACACCATCCCAGGACCTCTACACCCAGTAGGTGCACCTCCATGATCGTCTGAGACTAGCCACCCGGACAGCTGCTGCAACAATTGGTTTGTATAACCAAATAATTTCTGTACAAACTGTGAGAAACTGTTTCAGGCAAGGTCATCTGCATGCTTGTTGTCCTCATCGGGGTCTCAACCTGACTGCAGTTTGTCGTCATAACCGACTTGAGTGGGCAAATGCTCACATTTGATGCCGTCTGGCACGTTGGAGAGGCGTTCTCGTCACGGATGAATTCCTGTTTTCACTGTTCAGGGCAGATGGCAGAGTGTAGGAGAGCGGTTTGCTGATGTCAACGTTATGAATCGACTGTCTCATGGTGGGGTTGGGGTTATGGTACGGGCAGGCATATGTAATGGACAACGTACGCAAGTGCATTTTATTGATGGCATTTTGAATGCACAGACATACCGTGATGAGATCCGGAGGCCCATTGTTGTGCCATTCACCAGAGACTGTCACCTCATGTTGCAGCATAACAATGCACGGCCCCACGTTGCAAGCATCTGTACACAATTCCTTGAAGCTGAAAACATCCCAGTTCTTGCATGGCCAGCATACTCACCGGACATGTCGCCCATTGAGCATGTTTGGAATGCTGTGGATCAGCGTGTTCAGGTCCTGCCAATATCCAGCAACTTCACACAACTCTTGAAGAGGAGTAGACCAACATTCCACAGCCCACAATCAACAACCTGATCAACTCTATGCGAAGGAGATGTGGTGCACGGCGTGAGGCAAATGGTGGTCACACCAGATACTGACTGCTTTTCTGACATGAATGTGTGGAGAGAGTACGGAACTTGAAATTCCTTGGTGTCCATCTGTTGGAGGACCTGCGATGGTCAACCAACACCAGTGCCACCGTGAAGATGGCCCGACAGAGACTCGCTGCCTGAGAGTGCTTAGGGGGAGCAGCATGGAGGAGAGGCTGACCTACTGCATCTCAGTGTGGTGCATAGGCTGACCAAAAAGCCCTGCAGAGAGTAGCAAGTGCTGCTGTCTCCTCAGCAGAGTTAGGGATATTGCTAAAGACTCCTCGCACCTTGGAAATCACTGGTTCCAAATGTTACGAATGCATCAGATCACATTTATCCAGACTTAGGGACAATTTCTTTGCAAGGGCCTTCTGTGCTCTCAACAATTATGTTGTACACTGCTCTTTTATGATAATACGGATAATAATAATATGGGGATGGCGTGGCGCAGTTGGTAGAGTGGCCGTGCCAGCAACCTGAGGGTTCCTGGTTCGATCCCCACCTTCTACCAACCTAGTCACGTCTGTTGTGTCCTTGAGCAAGACACTTCACCCTTGCTCCTGATGGGTCGTGGTTAGGGCCTTGCATGGCAGCTCCCGCCATCAGTGTGTGAATGTGTGTGTGAATGGGTGAATGTGGAAATAGTGTAAAAGCGCTTTGATTACCTTGAAGGTAGAAAAGCGCTCTACAAGTATAATCCATTTACCATTTACTTTTATTGTCCATTGTGTTTTTTTTAAAAATGTTTATTTATTCTTTTGATAGAAGATTTAAAAAATACAGGTAATGATAAACAGACACTTTTTCCCTTCCTCATATCCCATTGAACAAAGAAAAACAAAATAAAAAAATAATAACACAAAAATAAAATACAAAAAAAAAAAACCCTTTTCGCCTCCTACTGGTCCTACATTTTCTTGCCACAGGTGGCAATGCCCAGCCTTCCTCATCACCACAAACAGATATACATTTAAACAAACTGACTAAAAATAAAAACATACAGAGAAGTGTCACTGTCAATTAATCAAAACAAACCAAAGAGAATTTAGGGGGGGGGGGGGGGGGGGTGAAAAAGTTTCAATGTCAACAGTGAGTGTCACATTTGTCCTATAGTGTCTTTAATTTAGCAATGTACGTAACTAATCATACAGCCCCAGGTAAAGTCTTTTTTTTTTAGTGTACACCTCAAATTATATTTAATTTTCTCCAGATCTAAGTAAAACATGAGGTCCTCAAGCCACAGGAAGGCATTGGGGCAAACTGTGATTTCCACTCCAACAAATCCTTCTACGAGCTAGTAAGGATAAAAAAGCGATACTATTCTTAAAAATCTGCCTAATTTTGGGGGAGTTTGGTAATATTCAAAAAATGGCCAATTCTGCACAAGGAGTCAACTTCAAATGTTGTGCATCTGCCAGATATTCAAAAATATTGGTCTAGTAGGCTTTCAGAAAGGGACAGGACCAGAACATGTGTCAGTCAAGTGACATCGATTACATGTGTCTGCAATATTAGCATACATTTTGGAAAGTTTAGAGTTAGTTATCAGATTTAGCTTTGAGCAAGATGTGCTGTCATTGATTTGTATTTATGCAGATTTCCAGTCACTGTCATCCAAAACTCTGCAAATTTCTTCTTCCCAGTGCCTTCTAATTTTATCAAGAAATGTCTCTTTAAGGTGGGAGAAGAGGATGTCAATTTGAGAAACGATGCCCTTCTGATTTGTGGGGATTTTCAAAATTGACTCTACTACTGATTGAGGTGGACTACTAGAGAAAGAACTGCTATTTGATTTGTCCATTGTCTTTTCATGTTCTTTCTTATGTTTACGTTTTCAGCACCTGGTGGAGTTGCACTACTAATTTAAATGCATGTAAAACAATGACATGAAGTTATTATATTCTCTTCTTGTAGTAACTGCGTGTTAAAAGCCATAGGTATGTTTTTTTGTTGAGATTTAAAATCTTCTAGCTCCGTGATGACTCGCAACTCAGAAGGAAGAGAGTTCTATAACTCCACATGAGCGTTGTGTAAGTGAAGCCCCTTTGGAACATATCACTGTTAATTCTGTCATTCTAAGCTAAATCATGTGTTGATGTTATATTGGGGGTCCAGGCCTAAAAATAGCTCCCATAGTTTGCACTGTTGGGGCCCACAAAATAGTGTATGTTAATCCTTCTTATATAACCAAGTGGAGGGGAGGCTTCCAAATGGGACCTGCAGTTTTTATGTGTGTGTGTGTACGTGTTCGTGTGTGTGCGTGTGTGTGTGTGTGTGTGTGTGTGTGTGTGTATGCACGTGAGTGCACTTGGGCTATGCTGAAAACAAACAGAGTCCTGCAGTTGCGTGACACAGTGCTGGGAAGTGGACACAGCACTCAAATGTAGTAAACAGCTGTAATTGTGTCACTTTTCTGAAACGCAGCTAAACCTACACAAGTGTCACACACTGACTGTTCTGTACCACTGCAAGAATCCTATTGATTTTAATGTAAATGTGGCCAAAGTCGCCGAGAACATAAAGGACGGCGTGGGAATCTGTGGAGTTTAATTGTATCATTTTCTGCATCATTTGCCCGTGAGAGAAAACAAGTAGTTTCCATAATGACACACACACACACCCACACACACACGCAAACTAACAATTAGAGGGCAATCTTCAGTAGGATGTTTGTACAGCATCCAGCTGTGACATAATGAGCTGGAGTCACACATCGAAACAACACACACGTACACGTGTGTTCATACACGTTGTGTCCTTTCATTGCTTTGTTGCTGTAGGAGCCTAAATGCTGTTTAAGTTAATTTACATATTTTATGGAAGGTGCTTTATGTTTATTCAGCCAAAATGGGACTATTTACTTTATTTGCATGCTTAGAATAATCATAATATACACTTTATTTGTAATTATCACATTTGTCTAAATAATTTGATGACGTACCTGTTTGATTGCATATATGGCAGAAGGATCTGTGTGGTAGGTGTTTTTTTGGACACAGTGCATTATGGGTAATGACAGTCAGGTGCGGGGGAATTGAGCCACACAGTTTTTTGACCTCACTCTTACTTTTTCTAACTCTTTTTTTTTTTTACTGTAACAAACTCGCTTCATTTTGCCATTCATTTGTTCCCACGTCGTTATTGTTTTACGTTTTTGAATGATTAAGTTCACAAGTAAACTATACAAAACGAAGAGGAGCGTCTGGAGTTTCGTTTGTTGTCGCCGCAGCAAGCGGAGCAGGAGAAAGTAGAGGAGCGTCAAGCTAAAGGCTTCATTAGGAATCTACATTTTAGTCAAACAACTAGCTCTTTTTGGATTAAGACGAACGTGGAACCGCCTGACTGGAAAGGAACAGAGGAACAAGCCTGCAAGAGGACGCGCAGGTACGTGAGTGCACGCAGCTTGAAAGTGAACGAGAGAGAGAGAGAGAGAGGCTCGTCCCGGTGCGAAGCTGCGGCACATCGGCATTTTTTATTGACTCGTTGTGGAAATATTGGCTTGTTATGGATGCACAAGACAGTGGAAAAAGGACAGTAAACATGTCCGAGAAGGCTGTAGAAGAGCAGAAGGCGAGAAAGATGCAGGTGTTGTACCGAAATCTGTTACCCATCGGAATTTGTAACTCCAGGGGGCGATGCTCCCATGGCGTTTGTTTGATGGTTAAACGGCAAGCCCAAAGAGGAGGAGAAGAAGAACGCTTGCGTAAATGGCGTAAACTATCCTTAATGCTGAAACGTCAGTTGTCAGAATTTCAGCATTAATAAATTACCCATATTCTGGAAATCAATGACTTACTTTCATTATAGTATGAGTCCATTGTATCAGCTGTTGACTCTCTCTCACACACATACATTTTCCAATATAGATAAGGCTATACATGCACATGCGGTTGTTCTGTTTTATTATGGCTGTATGTTCCCTATTCTTAAGCCAGGCACCTCAATTACCATTTCCTGCCCTTTTTACACCCCCCCCCCCCCCCTCCCTTCATCTCCATTCACTTTTTCTCATTTGGACCCCTAGAATCAGGACGCACTAGGGTTACATTTTCCGATAAACTGTGACTTGGCCGTCAGATTTCGAGACCTTACTGTATGTTCCCTATTCTTAAGCCAGGCACCTCAAATACCATTTCCTGCCGTTTTTACACCCCCCCCCCCTTCATCTCCATTCACTTTTTCTCATTTGGACCCCTAGAATCAGGACGCACTAGGGTTACATTTTCCGATAAACTGTGACTTGGCCGTCAGATTTCGAGACTTCACTGCATCTTTCAGCATTTATAATACAGATTTTTATTAAAATACATATACCCTAACCATCAAACTAAACTAAGCAGAAACAGAGCTAAACAGAAACCTTTTTTTTTTACAATACATTTTGGAATTCAAATGCAACATACAATCATAACTTATTTTCTAATACAGAAATTAACATGGTATGTTCCTGGCATGCATCACAACCATATCCCTCCTCCTTGGGGTTTCCCACACACAAGCTGTGGTACCATCGCCCGCACCGCTCACACTGGATCTGAAATGAATGCATTTGGTCAAGTGTATCAGTTCAATGTAAATCAATATGTAAATTGATTAAATAAATTATATTTATTGATATAAATCAATATCAGTATATCAATATCCATTGGCTTCTTTCAGTGGCTGATGTTAAACAAATGTGGCAAGGGAAAATATTGTTTGTTTTCTTATCAAGATACCTTACCCAGTCAGTGGTATCACTTTTGGGGCTCCCACCAATCTCCTCCTCTCCGCAGCAGTGGCAGAGCTCACTGAGATCATCTGCAAGAGATTTTCACAAAGAAAACCTAATTTTCTTTGTGACGTACGAAAGGATGTGAAAACACAGCACGCAGATTCTTCCATTTGTAACATTGAGGGACACATTGCTAATCCCAGTAGTTTCATTGGAAATTTGTTTTAAAAGTACACACCAGTTTCCTTGAGGAGCGTTTTTGCAACATCCATCCGATATGCCTCCACCGCCTGGTCAGAATTATCGAAAATGGGTGCCTCCTCTGCCAACACCTTTTCAGCATACTAGGATGTGTTTGGGGTGATGGCTGTGGCAGGTGCAGAAGAATCTTCAACTGCTGTGGTGGCAGGTGAGGCTGTATTTGGAGTGGCTTCAGCAGGGGAATCTGTGGAGCATGTCCTCAATTTGGCCGGTATTCTAGGGCCTTCCTCCACATATTTTCTTAAATTATCAGCATTGACCTTATACACAGGCTTTCCATCTGTGCTGACAAGGTCAATACTTTTCCCCTGAATTTTTGTTATGCAAAATGGACCAAGGACGTCAGGGTCAAGCTTTCCCCCTTTTCTTTGCTGACTTCGGACATTTCGCCGCCACACCATGTCCCCCACCTGCAGAAATTGAGTTTTAGGCCTGTTTTTTGCTGCCTGGGTTCTTTGATGAGCCTTTTCTTGATTTTTTTGTACAATGGCTAATATTTTCTCCTGCTGTTGTAGATCAAACATCACTTCTTCCTCTGTGTATAGCTCCTCAAAAGACTTATCAACCTTACTGTAACGTTTTATTTTCGGGCCTCCCTATGTCTAGCATTAAAAGATTACAGATGGTACAAAATGCGGCTGCTAGACTTTTGACAAAAACAAGAAAGTTTGATCATATTACGCCTATACTGGCTCACTTGCACTGGCTTCCTGTGCACCTAAGATGCGACTTTAAGGTTTTACTACTTACGTATAAAATACTACACGGTCAAGCTCCTGCCTATCTTGCCGATTGTATTGTACCATATGTCCCGGCAAGAAATCTGCGTTCAAAGAACTCCGGCTTATTAGTGATTCCCAGAGCCCAAAAAAAGTCTGCGGGCTATAGAGCATTTTCTATTCGGGCTCCAATACTATGGAATGCCCTCCCGGTAAAAGTTAGAGATGCTACCTCAGTAGAAGCATTCAAGTCTCATCTTAAAACTCATTTGTATACTCTAGCCTTTAAATAGACTCCCTTTTTAGACCAGTTGATCTGCCGTTTCTTTTCTTTTCTTTTCTACTCTGCTCCAGGGTGGACCGCTAGCCTGTTCATCGGATGGGGACATCTCTACGCTGCTGACCCGTCTCCGCTCGGGATGGTTCCTGCTGGCCCCACCATGGACTGGACTTTCGCTGATGTGTTGGACTTTCACAATATTATGTCAGACCCACTCGACATCCATTGCTTTCGGTCTCCCCTAGAGGAGGGGGGGGTATATATATCTTATAAAATATAAAAGCTAAAATGTCTCAAAGCTCTGCCCCTTTAATTAGTGCATACTAAATAATTTAACTTTAGCCTACTACTACAACCATATTATTTACCAGCAACATAAAGTGAAACAGAGGCAGAGGTGTCCTGCCACAGTCAGTAACAAATAAACAGAAAACAGTAGTGGTGGTAGATAGACACAGAGCTTCATCAAACATCTGATCCACTGAACAAAGAGCTCCAAAAATCTTGAACTTTAGACTGCCATCAGTTTTACTCCCTACACTTAACCATGTGTTTCCTACTGCCTGCAGACTTTGCACCCTTTGTTATATACACATGTTGTGTTTCTAATATAAATACATTTAATAAAGTCAAATACAAATAAGGCAACAAGAGAAGTATCCTACACTTCTCTTTTGTAAAGTAAATCTGAACAGCCGATATGGGCATCTACATCAACTATATGATTTGCCTGAGAAGCTGGAGAGGACAAAAAAAAAAAAAAAAAAAAAAAAAAAAAAATAAATTTTTTTTTTTTTTTTTTTTTTTGTGGCGGACGTAATTCTTTCGTGGCGGGCCGCCACAAATAAATGAACGTGTGGGAAACCCTTCCTCTGAATGCTAGAGTTGAGTCTCTCCACCAACCCATTTGTCTGGGGGTGGTATGGAGCACAAAGGCTTCTTTTAACCCCCAAAAGCCGGCAAACCTCTGTGTTGATCTGTATGAGTAGTTTGTAATTCAAGGCTTCAAGTACTTTCACATGTTTAGTCCTTTTAAACCTCACAATTTAAGTCAAGCAGTATTCTATCAACAATATTATAGTCATCAATCGTATCAGTGAGAAGTACAACACAATAATTCTAAACTAAATCATAAGTTTGTGTATTTATTGATTGATTGATTGAGACTTTTATTAGTAGGTTGCACAGTGAAGTACATATTCCGTACAATTGACCACTAAATGGTAACACCCGAATAAGTTTTTCAACTTGTTTAAGTTGGGGTCCACTTAAATTGATTCATGATACAGATATATACTATCATATATACTATCATCATAATACAGTCATCACACAAGATAATCACATTGAATTATTTCCATTATTTACAATCAGGGGTGTGGAGGGGGAGGGGGGGGGGTAGGATATGGACAGCAAGTAGTGGACATAGAGAGAGAGAGAGAGAGAGAGATCAGAAGGCATAAGAAAAAGTATCTGCATTTGATTGTTTATATTTGATTATTAGCAATTGATTATTAGCAATCCGGGGAGGGTGTTAGTTTAGGGTTGTAGCTGCCTGGAGGTGAACTTTTATTGCGGTTTTGAAGGAGGATAGAGATGCCCTTTCTTTTATACCTGTTGGGAGCGCATTCCACATTGATGTGGCATAGAAAGAGAATGAGTTAAGACCTTTTGTTAGTTCGGAATCTGGGTTTAACGTGGTTAGTGGAGCTCCCCCTGGTGTTGTGGTTATGGCGGTCATTTACATTAAGGAAGTAGTTTGACATGTACTTCGGTATCAGGGAAGTGTAGTGGATTTTATAGACTAGGCTCAGTGCAAGTTGTTTAACTCTGTCCTCCACCTTGAGCCAGCCCACTTTAGAGAAGTGGGTAGGAGTGAGGTGGGATCTGGTGTGGAGGTCTAGAAGTAACCTGACTAGCTTGTTCTGAGATGTTTGGAGTTTAGATTTGAGGGTTTTGGAGGTGCTAGGGTACCAGGAGGTGCATGCGTAATCAAAAAAGGGTTGAACGAGAGTTCCCGCCAGAATCCTCATGGTGCTTTTGTTGACCAGAGAGGAGATTCTGTAGAGAAAGGGGACACGGTGCCGTTCACCTCTACCACCTGCTCCCTCCCCTCCAAGTAAGAGTGCATCCAGCTCCATGAGGTTTTGTTAAATCCGATTGCTCTGAGCTTATCCAAAAGTATAGCGTGGTTAACGGTGTCAAAGGCCTTCTGAAGGTCCAGCATGACCATGCCGCAGTATTTGCCCGCGTCTACCTCATGTTTGATGTGGTCGGTCAGATAGAGAAGGCATGTGTCAGTGGAGTGGTTAGTTCTAAAGCCGGATTGGAATTTGTACATGAGTTTATTAGTGGCAAGGTAACTATCGACCTGTTCATAAACTATTTTCTCCATTACTTTCGAAATGGAACTGAGAATAGAAACAGGTCGGTAGTTCCCAGGTTCCAATTTGCTTCCTTTTTTAAAGAGGGGAGTTACACTTGCTATCTTAAAATCTTTTGGTACTTGGCCTTGTGTAATTGATAGCGGGGCAATGATGGAGGCAGAGTCTCTGAGGAATCTGGAGGGAATATTATCAAGGCCGGTGGCCTTGTTAGGGTGGAGCGCGCTCAATTTTTTAAACACCTCATCAGCTGTGACCATTTCTAATTTGAAATCATCGTTGGATACTCCTAGCTTTCTGTAGAAGGCTTTAATGTGTTCTACACCAAAGCGACCAGAGTGGTGGGACAGCTTGTTGACAAGAGTTGCGGCTATGCTGGTGAAAAAGATGTTAAGTCTGCTAGCTACCTCCATTTTGTCTGTAATGAGGGAGTCACCCTCCTTGATGCTGATGTTGGTGAGTCTGGTTTTAAGTTTCTGGCTGCAACCAGGAAGCTGGTTGTTGAGAATTTTCCAGAGCTCACGTGGCTTATTTGTGTTTTCCTCTATTTTGTCGTTAAGGTAATTTTTTAAAAAGGATTTAGTCAGGTTGGTTGACTTAATTCTTAATTTATTGCATTGCTTTTTGAGAGTTGAAAGGAGTAATTTGAGGTTGATATTATTGGGTTGTTTATCTACTTCTGTTTTACATTTTTGGTATTCAGAGTATTTTCTGTCTCTGTCTTTTATGGCAGCTAATAGGTCCGGATTCATCCATGGTTCCGAGCGGGCTTTGATCCTGACTGTTTTCACGGGAGCCATGTCATTTAGTATCTTTAGGAACGTCGTTTTGAAGCGATCCCAAGCAACATCGACCAGGTTGCTCGCGAGCACAGGGGACCAGGCCCACTCATCTAATTTTAAATTGAAATTGTCATTGGAGTATTTTTTGAGGGATCTGGATTGGGCTGTTATGTGGCCATTGGCTTTGGGTTTAGCTATTTTGCGGGTGCAGAAGGTTAGATAGTGGTCGCTAAGACCACAGATCATGACCCCACTATTTTTTATTTTAGGCCGGTCTGAAGTGAGAATGAGATCTATGGTTGATTGGGTGGAATCACACACCCTTGTAGGTAGCGCTATTAGCTGGGAAAGACCATGCAGATTACAAAACTTGCTGTAGGATCTGAAAACAGGCGCATCTTTGCGTTGAATATCTGTGTTCAGATCCCCAGTTATAATTTTCTCCACGTTGTCTGTTCCTGCCAAGCACTCTTCCAGAGCCCCGTAGAAATCACTCTGATTAGGGGGTCTATAAACAGTCCCTATTAGTACCGGCCTAGCGTTTTTAAATTAGATTTCCGCCCACACAGATTCCAGGTCATTGTGGTTAAGATCAGTGCGAGTTATGTATTTAATATCTTGGTGAATATACATACAACCCCCCCCCCCGTGTTTATTCCTATCCTTTCTGATAACCGAAAAGTTTTCTATTTCTATCTCTGAGTCAGAAATACTTTGATCAAATTTGGTTTCAGAGAAACACAAGATTTTTACCTTCGTGTTGAGGAACATTTCTCTGATTTGGTCGAGTTTGGCTCCAGAGAGGCTGTTCACATTAAGGTGGATGATGTGTAGTCCACTGGAACCAAAAAGAGCATCAGAGTCCGCTGTGTTGTGGTACTGACCAGAAAAGTTGTTGGTTATTATTGCTGATGAAGTTGGAGAGCAGGAGGAAGATAAGGGAGAGAGAGGAGAGAGAGAGAGGGGCATATTGATCTTCCTCCAGGTGAAGGGGGAGGGGCGGAGTTGGAGAGGGGGAGGCCAGGTAGGGGTGGGGGAGGATTTCCTTTTGGCGGTCTTTTTTGAAGACAAAGAGAAAGAGAACAACAAAAATGTTTGTGTAAAGGCGCCTCTAAATCCTGTGTATGCCGCGTCCTCGACCGTCAGGGACCGGGGAGAGGCCGCGTGGGCCCCCGCCATCTCGTGCAGTTCCCCGCCATCACCAATGTCTGGGTCGCCGTCCGCCGCCGCGCCGTTCACCGCCGCTGAGTCGCTGCCTTCTCCGATAACTGGGTCGTCCTCCACCGCCGCCTCCGACCGTGTCGATGAACGGGGCGAAGTCCTCCGCCGCGCCTCCGATCGTTGGAGCACAGGTGAGCTTGAGCTGAGATGAGCCGGTAGCCGAGTTAGCTTCGATGGCGACGCTAGCAGTAGCATTGCTAGCCTTCGCCAGTCGGGACAACATTAACCGTGTTGTTACAGGTCTAGGGTTGAGTTCAGTGTCTCCTGATAGTAGAAGTAATAGTAGTATTATTGACTTTCTGTCTATCCTTCCAGTCAGGGGCATGTTCCCTTTGCCTCGATGTGCAGTCATGCACGATGCTAACACGTTAGCTCCAAAGCCAAGGTGCTTCTCCGATGTATTGTCGTGGAGATAAAAGTCGCTGTGAATGTCCATTTCGCGTTCTTGACTCTCATTTTCAAGAGGGTAAAGTATCCGAGGAGGTTTAAAATATAAATCCGTGATCCACAGTAGAAAAAGGAGGAAGTGTGGGATAATCCGAGCAGTTGTTTGAATTCCCGATCGGGAGCGAAAGAGTGCAACCGCTCATCTCGGCGTCCAATGCAGTTAGTATCTTACATCAAACAAAAAGGTATATGCATACATTGACAAATTCTTTGCCCTGGTCAGTCAGGATTCTTTGCGGAACCTCAAACTGATGGAAAAATTTGAGGATGCACCCTGTCACTTCTTCTGCTGTTTTAGATTTTAGGACATATACCTGTGCCCATCTGGTGCAGTAATCTACCATCACACAAATGTATTGGTTGCCTGTCTTGGTCTTCACCAGTCTGCCTATGAGGTCCATTCCGACCAGCTCAAAGGGGCATTTGGTCTTGAAGAGAAGAGTGGAGAACAATGTTAGCGTGGAGTAAACACACAAAAACTCACACAAACACAGGGAGAATTATAGCTGCTGTGAGGCAATGGTTCGGGGACATGAAAATGTAGGCAACATTTGCATATTCTTCACAACTAGTTTGACTTTGGTAGTCTCAAATGATTGACCTATAAACAGCGAGGCCTTATCCCTGCCATACAACATAAGGTAGCAAAAAACATTTCAATAATGAATAAAACAAAACACGTCCTGGGCCAAAAATCACTTCATATTCTCTACTGCTCACTAGTGTTACCATATCTGACTTATTGTGCAGAAATATGGGGAAATAACTACAAATGTGCACTACATTCGTTAACCATGTTACAAAAAAGATCAGTTAGAATAATACATAATGTTGGATATAGAGAACATACAAACCCTTTATTTATTAAGTCAAAAATATTAAAGTTTGGTGATTTGGTAAAATTGCAAACAGCTAAAATGGACAAAGCAATCTATAACCTGCTACCAAAAGAATGTACAACATTTCTTCTCAACTAAAGAGGAGAAATATAACCTTAGAGGAAAAAATAATTTAAAACATTTATATGCACGTACAACACTTAAAACTTTTAGCATAACAGTATGTGGAATTAAATTATGGAATGGATTAAGTAAAGAAGTTAAAAATTGTACTGACATGATCCAGTTTAAGAGGTTGTTTAAATTAATAGTGCTTACAAAGTACAAAGAAGAAGAATTATGAGAAAAACTTCCAACCTTATTGAAAATATTCTTCATCTCAGTATGTTAATAATGACTGAATTAATTAATTACATATTACAAACTGTTGTATATACTAATTCATAGATGTTATTTTATTATATAAAAAGGTCAGTAAATGATTTTATATAATTGTAAATGCTTTGAAGTGGGAAAGGGGTAGGATTAAATAAGCTTTGCTTCTTCCTACTCCTTTTCGGGCATGATGTAAATGAAATGATATGAAATTGTGTGATGTATTATGATGTAAATGTGTTCATGTTCGAAATAAACTAAAAGAAAGAAAAAAAGAAAGAAAGAGTTTGAATAGGGCCACCTTTTCATGGGAGATTGCAGTGCTAGCCACCCCACCTCTCGCCAAGGATACATGCTGTGTAATTAAAATGCAAAAGGTGAAGTTCACCTTGATTGGCTTGTAGTGAAGTGAAGTGAAGTGAATTACATTTATATAGCGCTTTTTCTCAAGTGACTCAAAGCGCTTTACATTGTGAAACCCAATATCTAAGTTACATTTAAACCAGTGTGGGTGGCACTGGGAGCAGGTGGGTAAAGTGTCTTGCCCAAGGACACAACGGCAGTGACTAGGATGGCGGAAGCGGGGATCGAACCTGCAACCCTCAAGTTGCTGGCACGGCCGCTCTACCAACCGAGCTATACCGTCCCAGGTACTCTGTGCCTGCCTTTAGGTCAACCCTGCCCTTCTGTTGACAGGACGTGCATTCAGACACCTGAGTATAAAAAACATTGATCAATACAAAATATTTAACGGCTTAAAAGTTATGTCAGTATGGGTATGTGCAGAGTAGGTTATTTAATTGTTTGACAAAGGGGAATGGGGTATATAGGCCAAAATGGTAAAGACTCTTTGATATATACTTGGGAATCAAATTGTTTATTTCAACAATGAAGGCCAAAATATCTGAATTGTTTGACATTCAGAATTTTTTTTAAATTGCTCTATTATTTTTAATGTTTTTATGACGAGCCAGCAGACTGTCCTTCAAAGTGGACAGTCATAAGTGCCCTTCATAAATAAAATGATGGACTGTATTCCATTTATTTCTGACAAGGCAGCAGTACCTTTCGGTAAGACAGGCAAGACATGTTGTAAAGGCAAAATGAGGAAAAACCAAATCTTACCCATTTTTCAATGTCACACATCATGGAGGGCCAGTAACATCTCTTGGAAATTGCATCCCTTGTTTTGATTTGGCCACAATGTGCGCCAATGTCACTTGCGTGGAACTCTCTAAACATGGCATCTGCTTCAGCTGCCCCACACACCACTTTAACTTTCAGCTCTTTGGCCGATCCTTTGTGGCGGAGGTAATATAGCTTGCCATCTATGACAAATCAAAGCATTAATTGAAAGATTATTTCTTACAATGAAAAGTAATACAGTGAAATACAAATATCTCTGATTTGAAATCCAGAGATTGCAGCAATGGTATTTGTTTATTGTAGAAATTTCAATGCTTTACTTGCTGTGCTCACACCTAACAGAGTGAGCGGCCTGATTCAATACAAATTAAATGCAAAACTCACAAATGGCGTGGGGGCAGTGTATATTCATTCATGAAGGATCTGTATATGAAGTCAGACTTATCTTCATTGAGTGCACGCAGATACACACATTGGCTGACTATCATTTATAAGGCTCTTTTAGGTTTAATACCTCCATACTTGTGTACTCTGTTACAAAGAAAAAGCAGCTCTTACGCATTACGTTCTAACAATTTGTATGTTTTAACTGTTCCTCATGTACGGACTGAATTTGGCAAAAGAGCTTTTGGCATTGCTGCCCCTATGGCATGGAATGCATTGCAGACGAAACTGAAACTTACAGAACTACTTCCATTTGGAGCCTTCCGTTCTGTCCTGAGGGACAAACAGCGAGAGACGTTTGCACAGTGCCTGTGTTTTTAAAGATGTAAATCTCTGTTGTTTTACAGTTCTCTTATGTATTTTAAAATGTATGTCTTAATGTATTATTTTTGAAACTGCTCTGTGACATGTGCTGTTGACCTCTTGGCCAGGTCACCCTTGTGAAAGAGATCTTTATCTCAATGGGTTTTCTTATCTGGTTAAATAAAGGTTCTATCTATGTATATTAAGATTTACTCTTAGACTATTAAATTAATAAAATGAAAACATGGCTCCGAGACCGTTTATTTATTCATGAAAAAAACAATACACATGAGTAAATCCGCGACAAAAAATATCTTATCCATCACACAATCAACTCAGAGGATATGGGCACGGCCTCAAAGGGTCAATATCCGATGAGGCAGAGAACTGCCTTCAACCCAAAATATACAGAAAGGGTTTTTTGGAACAAAAAAAGGAAATTAACATTACATTCACTTTTTCTTCAATTTTCCATGGATTTAGGTTAAAAGGTGTACAATTTCAGACACCATGTATGCACCTGAGTAAAGTTGCGCCGCATTCTCGTGCTAGGTGAGAGTCCATCTTAAGTATGAAAATCTACAAACACTGAACACCCTCTGTGTTTTAAAATTTTTATTTCTATTTACTGTTGGAATTGGTTTCACCCTTAAAATCGTTTTTAATCACATTTATTTTATATTGTTTTTATATTGGTTTTATATGTATTTATTTTTATTTGTTTTTTATTCAGTCATTGGTGGAGCTCAGGATAGTATTTAAATGTTGTTTTTAATATTGTTGTGCAGCACTTTGGAAACATTTTGTTGTTTAAATGTGCTATATAAATAAAGTGGATTGGATTGGATTGAATTATGCTGTAGTATAATGTAAAACTGTAAATTTAGATAGGGAATTCTTTGTTTTTCTTTAAATACATTAACACCATCACATTTTGTTATATTAATACTAAGTCGTTGAACCTCTTGAGGCAATTTGGCATTTGTTGGGGTAGTTATCAAGTGCGATGCTAGGTACCATAACTTGCCTTCCACAATGTAGTTTGCCGCTTTTCTTTTCAGGTTGAAGCGCTCGGAATTTGGTGGTACTTTCTCTTCGGTAAGGTATTCCACCAATTTTCTATAGGTGCTTGGTTCCATGATTTAGATTGGAGTCAAAATCCGCTAATAAATTGGAAGGTGGGCTTCAAACTGGATAAAGCCAAATGTTTCAAGTACCCTGGTATGGCGCCACCTCCTGTTAATAGTGTGAAATGCCATAAGCTTACGCCTAGTTGGCTGGGCAAAACGCCGACGGGCTTACCCTAGTAAGTCCTGATTCTGGGGGTCAAAATGAGGAAAAAGTGTAGTGGGTGTGTAAAAAGGGCAGGAAATTGTCATTTAGGTGCCTGGCTTAAGAATAGGGAACATAAAGCCATAACAAACAGAACAACCGCATGTGCATGTATAGCCTTATCTATATTGGAAAATGTATGTGTGTGAGAGAGAATCAACAGCTGATACAATGGACTCATACTATAATGAAAGTAAGTCATTGATTTCCAGAATATGTGTAATTTATTAATGCTGAAATTCTGACAACTGACGTTTCAGCATTAAGGATAGTTTACGCCATTTACGCGATACAATGGACTCATACTATAATGAAAGTAAGTCATTGATTTCCAGAATATGTGTAATTTATTAATGCTGAAATTCTGACAACTGACGTTTCAGCATTAAAGGCCTACTGAAATGATTTTTTTTTATTTAAACGGGAATAGCAGATCCATTCTATGTGTCATACTTGATCATTTCGCGATATTGCCATATTTTTGCTGAAAGGATTTAGTAGAGAAAATCGACGATAAAGTTCGCAACTTTTGCTCGCTGATAAAAAAAAGCCTTGCCTGTACCGGAAGTAGCGTGACGTCACAGGAGCTAGTATTCCTCACAATTCCCCATTGTTTACAATGGAGCGAGAGAGATTCGGACCGAGAAAGTGATGATTACCCCATTAATTTGAGCGAGGATGAAAGATTCGTAGATGAGGAACGTTACAGTGATGGACGTATCTTTTTTCGCTCTGACCGTAACTTAGGTACAAGCTGGCTCATTGGATTCCACACTCTCCTTTTTTTTATTGTGGATCACGGATTTGTATTTTAAACCACCTCGGATACTATATGCTCTTGAAAATGAGAGTCGAGAACGCGAAATGGTCATTCAGTGCCTTTTATCTCCACGACAATACATCGGCGAAATGCTTAAGCTACGAGCTAACGTGATAGCATCGTGCTTTAACTGCATATAGAAACAAAAAAATAAAGCCCTGACTGGAAGGATAGATAGAAAATCAACAATACTATTAAACCGTGGACATGTAAATACACGGTTAATGCTTTCCAGGCTGGCAAAGGTTAACAATGCTGTGCTAACGACGCCATTGAAGCTAACTTAGCAACGGGACCTCACAGAGCTATGCTAAAAACATTAGCTCTCCACCTACGCCAGCCAGCCCTCATCTACTCATCAACACCCGTGCTCACCTGCGTTCCAGCGATCGGCAGAAGGACGAAGGACTTCACCCGATGCGTTTGGCGGCCCGGAGACGTAGGAAGTCAAGGTGAGGTCGGCGGCTAGCGCGGCTAGCGCTCCAACAAAGTCCTCCTGGTTGTGTTGCTGTAGTCCGCTGCTAATACACCGATCCCACCTACAACTGTCTTCTTTGCAGCCTTCATTGTTCATTAAACAAATTGCAAAAGATGTCCAGAATACTGTGGAATTATGAAATGAAAACAGAGCTTTTTGTATAGGATTCTACGGGTACCATAACTTCCGTTACTCGGACTTTGTCACGCGCATACGTCATCATACCGCGACATTTCAGCCGGATATTTCCCGGGAAGTTTTAAAAGTCACTTTATAAGTTAACCCGGCCGTATTGGCATGTGTTGCAATGTTAAGATTTCATCATTGATATATAAACTATCGTGGTCGGTAGTAGTAGGTTTCAGTAGGCCTTTAAGGATAGTTTACGCCATTTACGCAAGCGTTCTTCTTCTCCTCCTCCTTGGGCTTGCCGTTTAACCATCAAACAAACGCCATGGGAACATCGCCCCCTGGAGTTACAAATTCCGATGGGTAACAGATTTCGGTACAACACAGGCACGCAGGAGCGCACTGGCTCAATTGACTTGCTTGATGACGCGGATTGAGCACTTAATGGAGGAGGATGCTAATGTGGACGCTGTAAAAAATCAGCTTCGTGTGGACTTTAGTGGCTTGCAGCAAGAATTTTTGAATCTTAATTCCGATGTTCAGAAATTCATGTCTGAGGAGGAGTTTGTGGAAGATCAAAACAACTTGTTTGATCCAAAAAATAAAATGATGGAGGACTTTTTCTGGAAATGTGAGTGGATGAAATATGTTTTTAAGCGTGTTGAGCAAGCGGAAGAGTGCAATAGACAAGTGTCACCTGCAGATAGTCGGTCTACATCAACAAAGCGGACCGCTAGAAGTCAAAGTAAAGCTGCATCACGAAGCGGAAGTTCATGTTCTTCATCTTCCTCTGTCAGATTAAAGGCGGAAATGGAGCGTGCATCATTGAGAGCAAAGGCGCCAGCTTTACAAGAAAAGCTGCAATAAAAGCTCGAAAGGAAATGCATGCAATGCAAACCGCACTTGCTGAATGTGACGCTAAAATGGAGGTTTTACAAAACTACGAAAACACACAAGAAGAAGACTGTATCAATACAGCTGATGAGAAGGATGTTAGAAGACTTACTAGTAGGGATGATGTTTGATAAGGAATTATCGAGTTGGAGCCTATTATCGAATCCTCTTATCGAACCGATTCCTTATCGATTCTCTTATCGAGTCCAGATAGGTTGTTGTATATGGAAAAAAAAACACACAATATTTGGTTTAACAAAAGCTCACTTTTATTATATAATAAAAAAATTAAATCTAATAAATAAATCAATATTGACTGTTCCCCACCTAAAAAAATAAAATAAAATAAATAAATATTGACTGTTGTTACCCAAAGTATATTAAGTGGGATTTTTCAGAAAAACAAATATATACAGTAACACAAAAACAACCTGTCTCTGTGATCACTATAGGTGTATAAATAATAATATAGTGTTAAATAAAATCAGTCCCTTGGGCACAAAACTGAAAATAATACAGCTCTCCAAAAAGTGCACTTCTGCTGCTATTTGACATAACTGTTTGTTATGATGCTTTGACATTTTTGCACTTTATTTCTTTATTGAAAGAAAATTCTATGAAGAGAAAAGTTTTTTGCAAATGTGGTTACAATGCTAAAAAATGAAAAGTTAAAGCTAAAAAAAGAAATACACTTTATTGAGTTAAAATTATTTCCTTATAGGGGGAAAAATGTTATGAGCTAGAGAATATAACAACTACACTACCCAGCATGCAACGGTAGTTACGAGCATGCGCGGTAGCCCCGAAAAGTGTTGCATGTTGCCACGCTCTGAAAGTAAACGTCAAGAAATCAGCCAACACGCCTCGTCTGCATTATTTATAATTAGACAAACACATATACAGTGTGATTTTGTTTTGTTTACAAGGAAAGAAAAACAAAAGTTAAAAAAGGGAGATGTCATATATGTATGTGCTGCGGTTGTTTTAAGAACGTTGCGCCAGCTGCCGTAAAGGAGGTGCGTTGCTAGCCTGGTTGCTATGTTTCCGGTTGGTCGTAAAAGTGTTCGTCATGTGTTTTACCCTGCTAAAATCTCTCAGTAAAATTATTCGAAGGATTATAGCTTTTGTTTTTAACTTTATTACACCTTGGAGCGCTTTTTCCCGTCCATTGTTTTCCTGCTTTCGCTATCTGCGCCTAATGACTTAGCTACGTGACGTCATTTCCTGTGATGTCCCACGGAGCATTTCTGGTCGGGACGGGATTCGTTCCCAGGGATTCCAATAAAGAATCAACTCTTTTCCTTTACTATAGTGGTCTCGATAACGGGTACCGGTTCTTAAAAAGGGATTCGAGTCCGAGGACTCAGTTCTTTTCTTATCAAACAACCGGGAAAACCGGTTTCGAGTACCATCCCTACTTACTAGCCCTAACACACAAGTACCACCACCCACCTTACCAACATGTAGCATTAAACATAATGCTCCCCCCACAGCTATTCAAATGACTACATTTGCACCAAAGACTGAAATAAAAAAACAACAGGCACTAACACTTGATGGGCTTTGCCAGGCAATTTCTCAGCAAGCCAACGTCACAGAGTATCTCGTGAAGAGTCACAAGGCATCTCTACTTCCACATCTTTCCATTCCAACGTTCAAGGGCATACTTGCCAACCCTCCCGTTTTTAGCGGGACAATCTCTCCCGACAACCTCCCGGCAGAGATTTTCTCCCGACAAACTCCCGGTATTCAGCCGGAGCTGGAGGCCACGCCCCCTCCAGCTCAATGTGGACCTGAGACTGAGTGGGGACAGCCTGTTCTCACGTCCGCTTTCCCACAATATAAACAGCTTGCCTAACGAATTCAAACGAATGGAAACAAGAATTTCAGTTCATCCAGGACAGTTCGAAGGGGAAGGTGTATGTTGCCTGTGAATATGTAGAACAGACTTCTCTATTGAACACGGTGGCCGAAATGATATACTCATCATGAACGGAGAAGTTAAACAGGACAATACCGCCATCTAAATTCAAGTATTTCTTTTATGTAAATAAAATAAATATATATATATATATATATATATATATATATATATATATATATATATATATATATATATATATATATATATATATATATATATATATATAGCTAGAATTCACTGAAAGTCAAGTATTTCATACATATATATATATATATATATATAATATGAAATACTCGAGTTGGTGAATTCTAGCTGTAAATGACCAAGCCCCCCCCCCTACCCTACCCCCCACCTCCCGATATTGGAGGTCTCAAGGTTGGCAAGTATGTTCAAGGGTGACCCCCTGGAATACAAATCTTTTATTGGGGCCATAGAACATGGAATTGAAAGCCGCACTAGTGACAACCGGGATCGTCTTCAACTTTTGCTACAGTATACAAGTGGACAACCACATGAGTTGGTTAAGAGCTGCATCCATATGGAATCTTCAACAGGCTACACTAAAGCAAAACAAATGTTAAAGGAGTTTTTTGGTGATGACTTTAAGATAGCCGAAGCCTACATAACAGAAGCCATGGAGTGGCCAACAATCAAGCCAGAAGACAGTGTTGCCCTTCAGTCCTTTGCATTATTCCTCACAGGTTGCTCTAACACAATGACAGACATTAACTACATGGAGGACTTGGACAACACAGCTAATATAAAGGCACTGACAAACAAACTTCCATATAAACTCAGGGAACCTTGGAGGAAGTTTTCATGCGACTTGCAAGAAAGAACAAAGACCATAGTTTAAGTTTATGGATTTTGTGGACTTTGTAAACCGGCAAGTCAAGTATCTTTTGAATCCGCTTTATGGGAACATAAAAGAAACCACCATGAACACGAAAGATTCTGTGAGACAGAAAATAAAACCACAATATGTAGAAACCCTCAAACCAAAAAAGGTGTTTACAACGGTCGTTGTGCCCCCCAAGACAGAAAGCGATAACCACATCATAACAAAAACACGAACAGTTTCAGTGGACTTTAGTGGAAAACCTTGTGTTTATTGTAAAGGAGAGCAACACAGCCTTACAGTTTGCAAGAAATTCAAGAGCAAGCTACCAGAGGTGTGGACTCGAGTCACATGACTTGGACTCGAGTCAGACTCGAGTCATGAATTTGATGACTTTGGACTCGACTTGACAAAATGTAAAGAGACTTGCAACTCGACTTAGACTTTAACATCAATGACTTGTGACTTCACTTGGACTTGAGCCTTTTGACTTGACATGACTTGCTACTTTCCCCAAAACCCAAAGATTAAAAAGTTATTTGGGAGCGCGCCGCTCCGTATTTTTCCTTTTCTTCGTCTGTGTCTTTCAGCGTGTTGTTCCTGTCAGCTGGTGTGCTCTCAGTACAACAGCCAATCAAATTAGATCTACGCTGTTTTCATCCCACAGCTCTCATCCAATCAAATTGCAGGACAACCAATGAAGAAGAATTGTCAAACAATGCGGCAGTGAGAAACAATTATGCCAAAGTTAATTTCGTTCGGGTATTAAAACTACGACTCGGTCAACAAAAAACGAATAGCCCTATGCAAATCATGCAGTTCGAATATTATAGACGGAGACGTAACAACTTCCAACTTCGTTCGACATTTGAAGATGCACAAAGAAGGGTAAGTTTTGAATGTAAGCTAACGTTTATTGGCTAAGTAACGTGACTTTTATTTGCTGTGTAGTTAAATCAGTGAGGCTGTAAACTCACTGCTAACGTTATAACCATAGACATCTTATAAGGGTACGCAGCATCGCGCGCTACTGCCTACAGGCGCAGACGAGACGCGGGGCCGCCATCTTGGAGTGGTGATCCGCTCCACTAGTGCAATTCATTTGGCAGGAGCAATGAACTGTCAGCGCATTTAATTCATTTTACCTCACTGAATACCACTGATTTTCACGCGCTTTTTTGTTATATGTGTAGCTATGATAAAGGACACATGTTTTGGCGTGTTTTATTATTCATAGTTTGCTTAACAGTAATATAATATTCTTATACGCTATAAGTGACCAGACGTCCGAGATCAAAACTGGGAATATAATCCCAGAGAAAGGGGAAAAAACGGTCAGCTATTTTTAAATTGAAGAAATAATATGATTAGGTTATATATACATGCGTATATCCTACATAAACAATGTATGAATACATTAGATATCTATATATCTTACAGACTGTATCTCTGTTGCTGCAGCAGCAGAGAGTTTATTCTGTTTTGACACTTTGTATTGATATTTTGTATTCCATTCTTCCCTTAAATGATCATGTTTACAGTCATTGTTTTATATGTATTTTTTATGTATGTCGCTTTGGATAAAAGCGTCTGCCAAATACTTCAACATAAACATATATAAACACCTGTAAGTCTTTATATCAGCTAAAACCACCAATCTGTTTCACTGGATTCAGAATAAAACCAAATTCTGTCTTACCCAACAATGTTAGTATTTGAATATTGTTACTTGAAGACTTATTCCTGGTTACAAGTATACTGTTAAGAAAGTATTGTCTTATATTTTGCCTAAAATGAGAATGCATCATAATCAGTGGCGGCTGGTGAATTTTGTTTTAGGTGGGGCTGAAAGTTTGTAAACCAAACCCATGTAGGGGGGTCATCCTCCCCCAGAAGATTTCTTTGTGATTTTCACATACAAATATTAAAGATCTTTGCTCCTTCTCAACTCTGTGGTAATATTATTTTCATAAAATACAACCAAAAGTACATTAATGTTAAATCTTACTTGTGAAAAGTAATCACCCGATTTCTATTTTCAACAGTCCGCTCATTTGA
Source organism: Entelurus aequoreus (assembly GCF_033978785.1). NCBI lineage: Eukaryota > Metazoa > Chordata > Actinopteri > Syngnathiformes > Syngnathidae > Entelurus > Entelurus aequoreus. The sequence goes on along the minus strand of NC_084732.1, from coordinate 35,430,118 downwards.
GTTGGAAAACGCTGAACACCATCTTTGTTTTCTACCTGTCAACTGTCAGTTTAGGCTGCTCGCCGGCTCCTCATCACCACTTCAAGATGGCGGCCAAATTGCTCGTGTCACAGCAGCCAATGCTGCGTCTACTTATAAGATGTCTATGGTTACAACGTCATTGCAAACACGGCAATATGTTGCGTCCACTGCAGTTCGCTACCTTATTCATACTTTTTGTCAAGTGATTTTTTTTAAGCAGGGTTGCATGAGGTACCTATACATAACGTTACGTTAGTCAATGTATCACACACAGTAACGTAACGTTAGACGGCGATCAGCAGCACCGCGTATTTTAGCCACCTACAAAAACACAAACATAGTCAAATAAAGGTCAGTTAAAATGTATACTATATTAAGAATATGTGAACATATTGCATAGGGCCCTGACATCTAAAAAGTACAACTCTGTTCATTGTTTTGTTAATGTTTTTGTTATGTTTTTCATATGTACGCACACATCAACACACATACAGTATGAGATGAGATCAATGAGATAAGGTAAGAACAGGATAGAAACTGCTGTGGAACTACCGGTAGTTACAATGCAATGTGCCAAGGAAATACAATGTTAACACTTTTGTGCAAATAATTACAGTTGCACTTGTTTTTTCAAATGTGTTTATTCTGTAAAGGAATGAGTTAAATGTTTAAAATGACTGGATAATAGTGCTATTATGAAGTGCAATGTCAGCAGTATTTTTTTTCCTGCAATTTCAAATGCACTTGTTTTAATAAATAAATACAGCGTTTTAAAAGCATACACAATCTGTGTAAATATATTAGTCTGTGGTTAAAAGGACTTGAAAGGACTCGAAATTCAAAATGCAGGACTTGGGACTTGACTTGAGACTTTCCAGTCTTGACTCGGGACTTGCCTGTCTTGACTCGGGACTTGACTCGAGACTTGAGGGCAAAGACTTGAGACTTACTTGTGACTTGCAAACCAATGACTTGGTCCCACCTCTGCAAGCTACACAAAGACAAGATTGACTTCTTGAGAAGCAAAGGTGTATGTTTTGCATGTTTAAAGCATGGACGTATGAGTAGTAGCTGCAAACAAAAACTTCAATGTCAAGAATGCTCTAGACAGCATCCTACATTATTACACATTGGTCATAAAGACTCCAGAGAAGAAACCGCAAACGACAATTGTGAACAGCAATCAATATCAAGTGCCATTGTACAAACAACTGAAACCTGTGGTGTCACTGGGGCCGGTAGAGAAGATTGTGTTCTTTCGATCCTTCCTGTGTACATCAAGGCACAAAAAGGAACCAAGACAGTGATCAGGTATGCCTTTCTGGACCCAGGTAGTTCAGCTACTTTTGCCACAAAGTCACTGATAAACCAACTGAATGTAAGTGCACGCAATGTAAGCATCTCGCTGCGAACAATGGGAAATGACACTGTCGTGAACACAAGCGTCGTGACTGGTTTGGAAATTAGCAGCTAGGACGGAAAAGAGTTTGTGGAACTAAAGGAAGTTTATTCACAGAAAGACCTTCCTGTCTCTAAGGACAATATTCCCCGACAAGAGGATATTGATAGTGGCCACACCTAAAGGAGGTGAGAATACCTAATATTCAAGCCAAGATTGGATTACTCATCGGAGTAAACGTTCCCAAAGCGATGGAGCCACTGCAAGTGGTTAAAAGTGTGGATAATGGACCATACGCTGTGAGAACGATGCTAGGCTGGAAAGTAAATGGACCACTCAGAGGTGGAAGTGACAGAACTGCAATTGACAAATTGACAGGAATTACTGCAAACAGAATCTCAGTGGTGAAGCTTGAGGAGCTTTGGCAGCTGCAGTTCAAGCACGACTTTCCTGATGCTGGACAAAATGAAAACATTGAGATGTCCAAGTACGACCATCAGTTTATCAGTATGGTGTCTCAAACTCCAGTAATTAAAGATGGCCACTATAATATTTGCCTTCCAGTGAGGAAGAAGCCTTTGTCTATGCCAAATAACAAGGCAATTGCAGAGCAACGTGCACTTCAAAAATGTGCAACAGACTTTGTGGACGAGTTTGGACAGGAAACGGCAAGGTCTGTCAGCAAGAATTTTTATGTGGATGACTGTCTTAAGTCAGTTGCTGATGAAGATACAGCCATCACCCTGTGTGCCGAGTTGAGGAAAATGTTGGCAAAAGGAGGATTTCGGCTGACAAAATAGTCAAGCAACAGCAGGAAGTTGCTTAACTCAATCCCAGAAAAGGAAAAAGCACAGGGTTTTCAAGATCTGGACTTGGATGAGGATTACCTGCCAGTGGAGAGAACATTAGGCATCCAGTGGTGTGCCGAATCAGACCAATTCAAGTTCAAGATCAACCTCAAAGATAGACCATACACTAGGAGAGGATTGCTTTCCATAGTAAGTTCAATTTTTGATCCTTTGGGCATTCTAGCTCCAGTAATATTGCCTGCTAAAAGAGTTCTGCAAGATCTATGTCGGCAGAAATATAGTTGGGATCAAGACCTGCCCGACACAGTGGCTGAGAGATGGAAAAAGTGAATCTCAAGTCTGTCATAGCTTGAACATTTTGGAGTTGACAGATGCATCAAGTTAAAGCAGTTTTGTGTGCCAGCCTTTGCGCAGCTTCATCACTTTGCTGACGCAAGTGAAGATGCCTACGGAACCACAAGCTACTTGCTGACACGCTTTTCAACAGGTGAAGCTCAATCCACCTTGATCATGGCAAAGACAAGGGTGGCGCCCCTAAAGTCTCCGACTATTCCTCGAATGGAATTGATTGCAGCCACAGTTGCTATAAAGATGGATAAGCTTCTGAGAAAAGAGCTTGAACTGGAGATCCAGGAGTCTATCTTTTGGACAGATAGCACGGCGGTGCTCAAGTACTTAAACAGTGAGTGTACCCGATTCAAGACGTTTGTTACAAACAGGGTCGCAGCAATCCTGGAGCACTCTGACATCTCAGTGGAGATATGTTAACACCACTCTGAATCCCGCTGATCATGTCTCAAGAGGACAGACCGTGGAAGCATTTTTGAAAAACGAGAGCTGGCTCTCAGGACCAAGTTTCTTGCTCAGCTCACAAGACCAGTGGCCTAAAAATCCAGATCCTGGAATGCTGGATATGGACGACCTAGAGGTCAAAAGAGTGACTCATGTATACGTCATTCAGACACGAGAAGCCAAAGATTTTGTGGATCAGTGGATGAACCATTATTCTTCTTGGACAGCATTTAGGGGGTTGTAGCCTGGTTTCTAAAACTCAAAGATCTGCTGAAAGAGCTGAAGGAAAAAAGAAAAGAACTAAGAACATCAGGAGAAGAAAGTAAGATGCTTGAATTCAAGAAAGATGTCGAAGGAAAGTGTCTGACTTGGGATGACATGACTAAAGCAGAAACAGAAATTGTGAAGTTCTGTCAAAGACAAAGTTTCAAGGAAGATTGGGCGATGCTGGAGAAAAATCAAAGAGTAAAGAAAAGTTGTTCACTTTTCAAGTTAAATCCAATTCTTCAAGATGGCGTTATGAGAGTTGGCGGAAGGTTGAGCCGTGCAGCAATGCCTAACTACTCCAAGCAGCAAGCCATATTGCCTAAGGATTCACACATCACAAGGCTTGTGTTGAGAGAAATTCATGACCTAACAGCTCACGCCGGAAGGAATCACATGATGGCCAATCTACGTCAAAAATTGTGGATACCTGGAGCCATCAGACGGTTTTTGTCCAGGTGTGTCATCTGTAAAAGACTCCACAAAACTGTTGGAAAGCAACTCATGGCAGATCTACCAACATGCAGGGTCCTACCTGACGATCCACCTTTCACGAGAGTCGGTGTGGACTACTTTGGTCCGTTCCAAGTGAAGAGGGGAAGAGGACATGTAAAGAGGTATGGCGTCATCTTCACGTGTCTTGCTTTAAGAGCCGTACATCTGGAAGTTGCATCCTCACTCGACACCGATACATGTCTTAACGCAATCAGAAGATTTATCGCCAGAAGAGGACAAGTCAAAGAGATGTATTCCGATAACAGAACCAACTTTCGATCAGCTGACAGCGAAATGAGGAAATCAATCAAAGAATGGAACACTAAGAAGATTTACGAACACTTGTTACAAAAAGGTGTCCAGTGGCATTTCAATCCACCAGCAGGATCTCACCATGGAGGAAGCTGGGAGCAGCTAATCCATTCAGTGTGAAAAATACTGAGTGTCACCGTAAAGGAACACGTTTTGGATGAAGAGGGTCTTTATACCTTGTTTTGTGAAGCCGAAGCAGTCCTAAACGGCAGACCCATCACAAAGACATCTTCAGACCTCAACGACTTGGAGGCTCTCACACCCAACCATCTGTTATTGCTGAAGTTCAAACCTGAGCTACCTCCAGGAGTGTTTCATCCATACGACCAATATGCCAGTCGCAGATGGAGACAAGTACAATACCTTGCGGATATCTTCTGGAAACGCTGGTGTAAGGAATACCTAGTGCAACTTCAAGAACGTCAGCGATGGTCTTCATCTCGAAGAAACTTTCGTGTTGGAGACGTGGTGCTGATCGTGGACGACACGTCACCCAGAAATTCCTGGCCACTTGGAAGAATTTCAGAGACTTTTCCTGGTGGAGACGGACTTGTTCGTCAAGTTCAAGTGAAAACTAAGACTAACGAGCTTCGTCGCCCTATTACAAAGCTATGTCTTCTTCAAGACGCAGAAGATCATTAAAGTATGGCGATGAAACAATGACCTCAAGTTGAATGGGGCAAAGGACTACAAGCTTCTTTGAGAAGTATTAAGGCTATTTAGGCACCTTGAATTTGAGTTAACACGTTTAAGTAATTGTTTCAAGGACATTGATAACAATTAAGGGCCGGTAATGTAGGAGCCTAAGTCCTGTTTAAGTTAATTTACATATTTTATGGAAGGTGCTTTATGTTTATTCAGCCAAAATGGGACTATTTACTTTATTTGCATGCTTAGAATATTCATAAGGTACACTTTATTTGTAATTATTACATTTGTCTAATAATTTGATGACGTAACTGTTTGATTGCATATATGGCAGAAGGATCTGTGTGGTAGGTGGTTTTTTGGACACAGTGCATTATGGGTAATGACAGTCAGGTGCGGGGGAATTGAGCCACACAGTTTTTTGACCTCACTCTTACTTTTTCTAGCTTTTTTTTTTTTTACTGTAACAAACTCGCTTCATTTTGCCATTCATTTGTTCCCATGTCGTTATTATTTTACGTTTTTGAATTATTAAGTTCACAAGTAAACTACAAAACGAAGAGGAGCGTCTGGAGTTTCGTTTGTTGTCGCCGCAGCAAGCGGAGCAGGAGAAAGTAGAGGAGCGTCAAGCTAAAGGCTTCATTAGGAATCTACAGTTGCCATGTTTTTGCAGGTGTGTGTTACTATTTTTTCTGTAGCTTGACAGTGTTGAGTTGTGAGGACGAACACGGTTGGTAATGTGTGGAATTGAACTTTTGTCCTTGTTTTAGTTGTGTATTAATCTTTAAATGCAATGTTTGAATGTTGCTTGTTAAAGGCCTACTGAAACCCACTACTACCGACCACGCAGTCTGATAGTTTATACATCAATGATGAAATCTTAACATTGCAACACATGCCAATACGGCCGGGTTAACTAATAAAGTGACATTTTAAATCTCCCGGGAAATATCCGGCTGAAACGTCGCGGTATGATGACGTATGCGCGTGACGTAGTCAGTTAAACGGAAGTTATGGTACCCCGTAGAATCCTATACAAAAAGCTCTGTTTTCATTTCATAATTCCACAGTATTCTGGACATCTTTTGCAATTTGTTTAATGAACAATGAAGGCTGCAAAGAAGAATGTTGTAGGTGGGATCGGTGTATTAGCAGCGGACTACAGCAACACAACCAGGAGGACTTTGTTGGAGAGCAGACGCGCTAGCCGCGACCTCACCTTGACTTCCTACGTCTCCGGGCCGCCAAACGCATCGGGTGAAGTCCTTTGTCCTTCCGCCGATCGCTGGAACGCAGGTGAGCACGGGTGTTGATGAGCAGATGAAGGCTGGCTGGCGTAGGTGGAGAGCTAATGTTTTTAGCATAGCTCTGTGAGGTCCGGTTGCTAAGTTAGCTTCAATGGCGTCGTTAGCACAGCATTGTTAACCTTTGCCAGCCTGGAAAGCATTAACCGTGTAGTTACATGTCCACGGTTTAATAGTATTGTTGATTTTCTATCTATCCTTCCAGTCAGGGGTTTATTTTTTTTGTTTCTATATGCAGTTAAAGCATGATGCTATCACGTTAGCTCGTAGCTAAAGCGTTTCGCCGATGTATTGTCGTGGAGATAAAAGGCACTGAATGTCCATTTCGCGTTCTCGACTCTCATTTTCAAAGGATACAGTATCCGAGGTGGTTTAAAATACAAATCCGTGATCCACAATAGAAAAAGGAGAGTGTGGAATCCAATGAGTCAGCTTGTACCTAAGTTACGGTCAGAGCGAAAAAAAATATGTATTTCACTGCATTCTAGTCCGTCACGTTCCTCGTCCACGAATCTTTCATCCTCGCTCAAATTAATGGGGTAATGGTCCGAATAGCTCTAGCTGCGTTGAAAACAATAGGAAAATATGAGGGAGTGAACAACTGACAACGTCACGCTACTTCCGGTAGGGGCAAGGGTTTTTTTTTACCAGAGACCAAAAGTAGCGAACTTTATTGACGGTCTTCTCTACTAAATCCTTTCAGCAAAAATATGGCAATATCGCAAAATGATCAAGTATGACACATAGGATGGATCTGCTATTCCCGTTTAAATAAAAAAAATTCATTTCAGTAAGCCTTTAAGTGAAGACCATTAGTGAGTCTTTAAAATCCGTACTGTGAAATAGTAGTCATTCATTTATTTATTTGTGGGGGTTTTTAATCTATTACTATTTAGTGTTTTGCCTTCTAGTAACTGTTTGCTGGAATGACAATTGAACCACATTGATTCATTCACAACGGTAATCATTTAAGACTATTTACTGTAGCTTGACATTTATTGAATCAAAAATATTGAAACTCAATGATTTGGTGAATTTACAAACAGCAAAAATGATGCATAAGGCAAACTATACTTCAGCTACCCAAGAACATACAACAATTATTCTCAAAAAAGGAGGAGAAATATAACCTTAGAGAAAAATGTAATGTAAAACATTTGTATGATCGCACAACACTTAAAACCTTTAGCACATCAGTATGTGAAATTTAATAATGAAATTAATTAAGCAAAGAAATCAAACAAAGTACTAATAGGATGTAGTTTGAGAAACTGTTCAATTACAAAGAACAAGAACTTCGATAAACATTGTGGACCTTATTAAAAATTAGATAATCGTATTCATCTTTTTCTATTATTTACAACTTATTTCAGTTTCAGTTCAGTTCAGTTTCAGTCTATTTCAAACATGCATACGATACAATGTAATGCATCACACATTTCCAGTTGTTTCATTACAGCACGTCCGAAAAGGAGTAGGAAGAAGCAGAACTTATTTATTCCTACACCTTTTCATACTTTGATTGATTGATTGAAGCTTTTATTAGTAGATTGCACAGTACAGTACATATTCCGTACAATTGACCACTAAATGGTAACACCCGAATAAGTTTTTCAACTTGTTTAAGAGACTATCATCCATCCATCCATTTTCTACCGCTTGTCCCTTTCGGGGTCGCGGGGGTGCTGGAGCCTATCTCAGCTGCATTCGGGCTGAAGACTGGGTACACCCTGGGAAAGTCGCCACCTCATCACAGGGCCAACACAGATAGACAGACAACATTCACACTCGCATTCACACACTAGGGCCAATTTTAGTGTTGCCAATCAACCTATCCCCAGGTGCATGTTTTTGGCGGTGGGAGGAAGCCGGAGTACCCGGAGGAAACCCACGCAGTCACGGGGAGAACATGCAAACTCCACACAGAAAGATCCCGAGCCCGGGATTGAACCCAGGACTACTCAGGACCTTCGTATTGTGAGGCACATGCACTAACCCCTGTTCCACCGTGCTGCCCCACGTAAATCAATTCATGGTAAACCATAGCAATTTTATCCAATTTCTTCATTCTCTGTAACAGAACAGTGAACAAATAAATAATAAATAAATATTTATAGATTAAGAACAGGAAGTAAACAGATGTGTTAGTAATATCTATGAAATAGAGAAGGGGTAGGATTAAACACAATTTGCTTCTTTCTACTCCTTTTCTGAGATGTTGTAAAGAGAAATTGGAAATTGTGACGTATAATGTTTTAACTGTAAGCATGTTCAAAATAAACTTAAATCATAAACCATAATAAAAGCTACCCAGTGGAGGAAAACGTTACACTAGTGTAGCAATCCTAGTAGTAGTATTTGTTTCGTTTTGTTATTCAAATGTAACATGTCTTCTTTTTTTTGCTTGAGAAATGTTTTCAGTTTCTACTTTTTTAATTGTGTAGATTGAGATGTTAAATTTAGTATTTATCATTATTGAAGATAATTAAATATATGTTTGGATAGAATACAATCCAAACATGTTTTATAAAACCAAACATAGAAAACATTTTAACATGAACAAAAGTCTTGCAATATACTCTACTTCAGCAATACCTATATACAGTGTAGTTGTTACCAAGGAACGCTTTTTTCATGTACTTTTATTTTTTGTCTTATGTTGAATTTCCAAGCAAAGATGACACAAATATTACTGTATTTAGTTACAGAATTGCTTAAATTTATTACAAGACTAAATATATTTACGATGTTAATGATTATTTCCACATTTTGATAAAGTAACTGCAATCCACAACAATGTTTGGTACTTTGTGGTTTTAGTATTATTTCATACTCTTGTTTAATATTTAGATCATTATTTAGATGTTCTCTAATTGGTCGGGGGAAGTCACGTGGCTTCACTGCCGCGTGAGCTTTTACTTCCTGGTTCTATAAAATACCAACGACGTGTTTATTTCCAATGACTAGTACACTTCAATTCTCTAACTGTGTAAGTAAAAAGCAGAGTTATGAAAATGTCGAATGTGTAATTATTACCCTCATGTAGATTATGCGTGCAATGGAAGCCAAGCTTGGCTCAGCCGGAGGAGGCTGGCGTGTTTTTGTATGCTGTGGACGTGGCTGAGACAGACGACGACGTCTTCTGGGATGTTCCACGTAGACTTCTTAGATGTCTTCTGGGATGTTCCACGTAGACTTCTTGGACCGAAGAGCACTTTCCACTCGGGAGCGCGCGCCTGACGCAGTGCAGAGGCCGAGGCGCGTTCACGGACCAGCAGCAAGAGAAGGCAGAGTCGCTTCCTGGACGTGAACGCAACACTGCACCTTTACCTTCACATGTCCTCATTTCCACCTGCATCCCAGGTAAGGCACTCCTTGTGTTTGTGTGTTTTCTACATTGCGTACTATGGTTCATTCGGCAAACTGGACCACCGTATTTTACTTCATTAGGAACGAAAATGTATGCTTTGATGCGTGTGATACGTTCAGGGACTTGATGTTTATTTTTACCATACATGTCTATCCCTTTTTCTCATTCTGTGTGTGCCGTCTGATTGAGGACTGTGGCCATAACATTAGGTACACCGGCTCAACCATGACATCCGACACAACCAGTTTGTAACATATGCAAGTGTCAATTTTTGACAGTTAACCCTTTATGAAATACGTTTTTAGTAACGTTTCAAATTGTTTAGAGTGTTTATGATTGTTTATATATCCAGTCTATACTTTATTATCATTAAACATATCTAATGATTGGCTGAGATATTTTATTTATTTTTACAAATCTTTTTATTTGAATTTCCTTTACCAATTAAGCAATTGAGTTCAAGATTCTCGATAAATGTATATTACAAGACACTTATACACATTTACATACAATAATACACAGCTGGAGCCCTAAGCAGATTTGAACAAAAACATTTCACTTTTTTTATTTGTGTCAAAAGTTTTTTTTATACATTTTTAATCAAACTTGATTTAAAACATTTTGGTACTAAAAATGAATCCAAGAGGAAAAAAGGTTCAATAATTTATATTTTTATTGCAAAATAATATAATTGTACATAGAAAAAACACAGTTGCACAATTCCTGGTACAACTCTGAGCAGAATTCAATACCTGTACGTCAAATTATCTGTTCAGCGCTAACATTGTGCAACACAGGAGACAATGAGGATAACAATAATAATAATAATAATAATGGATTAAATTTGGGTACATTTGCCATTATGTTCTTATCAGTGACAGAGCAGGAAGAGGCTAGGAATACATTTGCAGTAACATTTCTAATGAAGCACCCTGTCATTCATTAATTGACATGTTGCTCTGTAGGTGTCACCATGACGACACATCTAAGCAGGCGGGCTCCCTGTGTTCTGGTTTTGGTTTTGGTTCTCCAAGTCCACTGGTCCCACACTGCACCTGGGCTAACGAGCTCACAAAGGTAAATTATTTCTATTCTATTGATAAAAACCTCAGTCTGACGTTCATTTAATTGGTTAAATATTGTTTTTTAAACATGTTTGTGTGTTTTATAAAATCTTTTTTTTTTTTCGTTTCCTTTTCCGGCCAGGGAGGTACCCAATACGTTGTAAAAACCCTCATTCAGTGGGTTTGGGAGAACCCAAAAATGGCAATAGCATTTTATTTTGTAAAGTCTGTGCCTCTCATATGATCAATTTGTGTGCTGCAATATAGCTCCTTTACTGTCAAGGACATCCAGGAAACATTCAAAACTTTAATAAATAGTTAAAAAATTATGCAATTTGGTGCATTTGCAAAAAAGTAAGATTATGCACAAAACAGACTGTAACCTGCTACCCAATAATACACAACATTTTTTCTCAATTAAAGAGGAGAAATATAAAACTAAGAATTTTTTTTTTTTTAAATTACATTTGAAACATTTGTATAACATGAGCATTAGCAAATCAGTATGTGGAATTAGATTATGGAAGAGATTAAGTAAAGATGTCAAACAATGTATTAAAATGATTAGTTTAAGAAACTGTTCAAACTCGAGTGTTTACAAAGTCCAAGGAAAAAGAATCCTGATAAATATCTTGAACCTTATTGCAAAATGAGATAATCTTACTCATCTCATTATGTGAATCACAACTTACTTAACTATTTATAGATGAGAACTTTATTATTTACTGAGTTTGAGTTTGAATTTATTTCGAACATGCAAGCATACAACATGATACATCACAATTTCCAGTTTCTCTTTTCAACATGTTCGAAAAGGAGTAGGAAGAAGCAGAGCTTATTTAATCCTACCCCTTTTCTTTACATAACAGTTGCAAAACTTTTTGTTCACTTCCTGTTCACAATTTATTCACAATAAACTCCATAAGTAATCACAATAAAAATAAATAAATAAATAATAGTAAGAATTTAATAATAATAATTGGTGAAGTAAGTCATATTTCATATGATGAGATAAGTAAGATTACTTTAAGAATGAATGAATGGATGGATGACATAAATTGAGAATATTTGTCATGGTTCTTCTTCTTTGTACTTTGTAAACACTTTAAGTTTGAAGAGTTTCTTGAAGTGGATCATATTAGTACATTGTTTGATTGCTTTGCTTAATCCATTCCATAATTTAATTCCACATACTGATATACTGAAGGTCTTAAGTGTTGTACGTGCAAACAAATGTTACTGAATTTGTTTGTGTTAACAATTGAGCTGTGTTACAAATAGAACACAAGAAGTGGAAAAAAAACATGTTAGAAATAGCTATGGAATTGAAAAGGGGTAGGATTACATAAGTTTAGCTTCTTCCTACTCTTTTTCCTAAATGTTGTAATGAGAAACTGTAAACGTGTAATGCACCATATGTTCCAAATAAATTAAAACCATAACCAACAGGATCCAAAAAAAGGCCTAATGTCTAAAAAAAAATGCTGATGTATTTTGTGGGGTCCATTTAAGTCTTGCAAAGTCAGCAGGCTTGTCCACAATTTTTTTTTTTTTTTTTTCAGGTGGTTTCCCTTTTCTTTTAAAGAGGTCGGGAAAACCTTCCAAACCCTCGTTAAAGGCCTACTGAAACCCACTACTACCGACCACGCAGTCTGATAGTTTATATATCAATGATGAAATCTTAACATTGCAACACATACCAATTCGGCCGGGTTAACTTATAAAGTGCAATTTTAAATTTCCCGCTAAACTTCCGGTTGATAACGTCTTTGTATGATGACATATGCGAGTGACGTCCCTAGATAAACGGAAGTATTGGTACACCTTTGAATCCAATACAAAAAAGCTCTGTTTTCATCTCAAAGTTCCACAGTATTGTAGACATCTGTGTTGGTGAATCTTTTGCAATTTGTTTAATTAACAATGAAGACTGCAAAGAAGAAAGTTGTAGGTGGGATCGGTGTATTAGCGGCTGGCTGTAGCAATACAACCAGGAGGACTTACTTGGATAGCAGACGCGCTAGCCGACACTAGCCGCCGACCGCACGGATGATCGGGTGAAGTCCTTCGTCGCGCCGTCGATCGCTGGAACGCAGGTGAGCACGGGTGTTGATGAGTAGATGAGGGCTGGCTGGCGTAGGTGGAGAGCTAATGTTTTTATCATAGCTCTGTGAGGTCCCGTTGCTAAGTTAACTTCAATGGCGTCGTTAGCAACAGCATTGTTAATCTTCACCAAGCTGGAAAGCATTAACCGTGTGTTTACATGTACATGGTTTAATAGTATTGTTGATCTTCTGTCTATCCTTCCAGTCAGGGATTCATTTATTTTGTTTCTATCTGCATTTGAGCCCGATGCTATCACGTTAGCTCAGTAGCTAAAGAGCTTTGCCGATGTATTGTCGTAGAGATAAAAGTCACTGTGAATGTCCAGTTCGCGTTCTCGACTCTCATTTTCAAGAGGATATAGTATCCGAGGTGGTTTAAAATACAAATCCGTGATCCACAATAGAAAAAGGAGAAAGTGTGGAATCCAATGAGCCCTTGTACCTAAGTTACGGTCAGAGCGAAAAAAGATACGTCCTGCACTGCATTCTAGTCCTTCACTCTCACTTTCCTCATCCACAAATCTTTCATCCTCGCTCAAATTAATGGGGTAACAGTCGCTTTCTCGGTCCGAATCTCTCTCGCTGCTGGTGTAAACAATAGGAAAATGTGAGCAGCACTCCAGCTTGTGACGTCACGCTACTTCCAGTAGGGGCAAGGCTTTTTTTTATCAGCGACCAAAAGTTGCGAACTTTATCGTCGTTGTTCTCCACTAAATCCTTTCAGCAAAAATATGGCAATATCGCGAAATGATCAAGTATGACACATAGAATGGATCTGCTATCCCCGTTTGAATAAAAACATTTCATTTCAGTAGGCCTTTAAAGGTTATGGTTAATGGCCTAAAATGCCAGTTTTCCATGGCGTCCATTTTTGACAATTTTTGAGTCCTGCGTGGTAACTTGAGCGTTCAAGGTTCGATCCCCGCCTCTGCCATCCAAGTCACTTCCGTTGTGTCCTTGGGCAAGACATTTCACCCTTGCTCCCTGTGCCGCTCACACTGGAATATGTATGAATGGTTGGTGGTAGTCAGATGGGTCTTGGGGACAAATTGGCAGCCGCGCTTCCGTCAGTCTGCCCCAGGGCAGCTGGGGTAGACTGGATGGATGTGCTGCTGACATCATGTGCTTTGCACATCAAGCTCGTTGAGACTGAATCAACAGGGCCTCTGCTGGTTGAACGGATGTAGTGCCTTTTTCAATTGCTTCCAGACACCATTATTCATCCATCCATCCATTTTCTACCGCTTGTCCCTTTCGGGGTGGCGGGGGGTCTGCAGCCTACCCCAGTTGCACTCAGGTGGAAGGCAGGGTAGACCCTGGACAAGTCGCCAACTGATCGCAGGGCCAACACAGATTTGTTTTAATTATTGTTGTATCAATTCATGTTCTCATTTGACAGAGCGGATCCAGATGATGTTCTTCCTGTTGTGTTGACCAATCCTTTTGGATCAGGAGAAGAAGAGCGGAGGTAAGTAACAACAACAACAGTTTGTGTATGTGTACACTTTGGTACGGAGCCCCTAAAGGGACATGGGGAATTTTTTTTTTTTTTAGACATGTATCTCGTGCGCACGAGAAACTTTTTATTTAAAAAAAAAAAAAAAAAAAATTTTTATTTTTTTATTTTTATTTTTTAAAATAAGTTTCTCGTGGCCACGAGAAAGCATTGGATGTGCGCATGGTTTGAGGTGTGTGTTAAAATGGCAGTTTAGGAGTTAATTTGGCTGTATTTCCAAGTAGGAATTTCCCCCATGTGTGTTGTGGCAAAATGTGAATGCTTGATTAGTAGGTGTGAGACAAACACTTTATCTTCCTGGTTATTGTAACGCTACGTGTTTGACATTATTTAAGACTTTATCATGCCTGGAAAAGGACAGTTTTCCTCTTCTGTGGCTGTGGGGGGTGGGCGTGGCTTGGGGACCTGCAGTGAAGCGGAGTGTGCCAGTTAGTCCGATGTTGATGTGATCAAACTTCTTTCTTGTTTGGAAGATACACACACAATTGTAACTGTTATTTCTTCCTGCACATAATAAATATGTACAACGTGTTTGGATGTATTCATTTATGTAAAATTGTCATTAAATGTAATATTGCCTGACAAAAAGTGATTCGACGTAATATTTTGATATTTACACATCGCATATTTACACACGCGCATCTAACTAGAATACCCTTATGTGCATTACATATCAACATCAACTACCTACTGTACTGTTTACTTGTTGAAATACCCTTTTTAGAGCAAATATCTATCCA
>NC_084732.1:35377779-35412779 GCF_033978785.1 Entelurus aequoreus | reverse complement strand
CCACAGCCACAGAAGAGGAAAACTGTCCTTTAAATAATGTCAAACACGTAACGTTACAATAACCAGGAAGATAAAGTGTTTGTCTCACACCTACTAATCAAGCATTCACATTTTGCCACAACACACATGGGGGAAAGTCCTACTTGGAAATACAGCCAAATTAACTCCTAAACTGCCATTTTAACACACACCTCAAACCATGCGCACATCCAATGCTCGAGAAAGTTTCTCGTGGCCACGAGAAACTTTCTCGTGCGCACGAGAAACTTTTTAGTAAAAAAATAAAATATTAATTTTTTTTTAATATTTTTTTTTTTTTTATAAAAAGTTTCTCGTGGCCATGAGGTAGTTTCTCGTGCGCACAAGATACATGTCTAAAAAAAAAAAAATCCCCATGTCCCTTTAGGGGCTCCGTACTTTGGGCCTGCTTTACTAAGATCCAAACACCACGCGGTAAAGCGCATGTGCACTCTATAAAAGAGCGTTTACTATTTGTGGGCCTGTTGCGTGCAATCTACTAAGACTGCGTGTGCAATTGAAAAGTGGTGCAGACCACCTTGTTTAAACCAGGATATTGCATTTACTATGCGGGGAATCACCACACACACTCTCATTTACTGCACATTCATGTGATCATGCTCCTAGCTGCGGTGTTTTGCTATGTTTTCAAACAAGCATATTATCACATCATTTATTCAGAAAGCATAAATAACGACAAATGAACAAAATGCTATTCACTGCAACATGTAAGTGTAAAAAAACAACAACATTATGATTTGAACATTTTCATCTGAAGTTTTCTTTATTTTTAAGTTATCATGCCATGATTTTACCAGTCCGCCCCACTTGGGAATAGATTTTTCTCCATGTGGCTCCTGAGCTAAAATTAGTTTGACAGCACTGATATACATTGACACCATATTTTGTTTCTTTTATTTTTACCGCTGAAGGTGCATCAGAGGGAAGCTGCAGTACTGTGCTCAAGATGCAAAAAATGCATACTTCAAGAAGGTTTTATCGTATAGGATATATCTTCGTAATATATATTCTATGTGAAAAAAACAAACATAATTTAAAAAATGTTAAAACACATCTTTGAGACTCTTGTGATTTAGGGCTATATAAATATTGATTGATTGATTGATTGAATTGAATTGGTTTTAATCAGCCCCTCAAGTCATCTAGCAGCTATGTAATTATAAAAGGATGTTGCTGAATAGACGATACATCCAATATTTTTTATTGCTAACCGTTCATATATGTTGAAACGTACACGTAGGACGGAGGATTCTCTGGCCATTGTGTGTCTTTGCAGCGCAAGCACTCCTCACAGCCGTGTCAGTTTGCGCAGCCTTTTCAAACGTGCTAAATAAAACGCAAAATGAGTGTTGATAAATCACATTGCACATGCTGTAAAAATATATTTGCATGTTCTCCTCCCAGTATTGTAGGCATCATGATGAACAGCATATATTCTGCATATTAATGAAGACAGACGCAAAACGGATTGCGCGCCTTATTCTGATCCCTTAGGACAGTGTTTTTCAACCTTTTTTGTGTTGAAAAAATCCGGAGGCACACCACCAGCAGAAATCATAAAAATTTTTAACTCAGCAGCCAATATTGACAGTAAAAAGTTGTTGTCGCAATTGTTGGATATGACTTTAAACCATAACCAACCATGAATCACTATAGCTCTTGTCTCAAAGTAGGTGTACTGTCACAATCTGTCACATCACGCCGTGACTTATTTTCAGTTTTTTGCTGTTTTCCTGTGTGTAGTGTTTTAGTTCTTGTCTTGCGCTCCAATTGTGGTGGCTTTTCCCGTTTTGTTGGTGTTTTCCTGTAGCAGTTTCATGTCTTCTTTTGAGCGCTATTCTCTGCATCTGCTTTGTTTTAGCAATCAAGACTATTTCAGTTGTGTAGATGCTATACATCTTTGTGGGGACATTGTTGATTGTCATGTCATGTTCGGATGTACTTGGTGGACGCCGTCTTTGCTCCACACGCTGTAAGTCTTTGCAGTCGTCCAGCATTCTGTTTTTGTTTACTTTGTAGCCAGTTCAATTTTAGTTTCGTTCTTCATAGCCATCCTTAAGCTTTAATGCCTTTTCTTAGGGTCACTCACCTTTTTTGTTTATTTTTGGTTAAAGCATTAGATACCTTTTTACCTGCATATTGTGATCACGACAAACCATCGTCGCCTCACAAGACGTGTTCCCGACATCTATAAAGCAATTAGCTACCGGCTGCCACCTACTGATATGGAAGAGTATTACACGGTTACACTGCCGAGCTCTAGGCGGCACCGACACTCAACAACAGCACTTTATTTGCAGACTATAATTACTGGATTGCAAAAAATATTTTTAACACGTTTAGGTGAAATTACATAATCTCCCACGCCACACCAGACTGTATCTCATGGCACAGTGGTTGAAAAACACTGACTTAGGAGATGCAATCCACTTTACATACGTTTAGTAGATCAGCTTTGCGTGTGCTATCAGGTTTGCACGTATTTTACTACACACAAACCTTTAGTAAATCAGGCCTTTTGTGTTATAATGGGTCATGCAGCGATTGTGTGATCGCTGTGGACTTTAGCTGCAGCGTTGTCCTATATATTGATACGATTACACGTGCAATAGTATTGCCATATGTCGCCATGTGGGTTTAAATAAACAATTCCCCAAATCTGCTCATTCTTAAGCAAATTATTATAATTGACCTCTCATTCACTCACTGACCACAGCATTACAGTACACCTACACAATGTAATGAGATCCACTGTCTTTACAAACACCATGGTGTGAATGAGTGATGGGTTCTCACTTTTCTGTCAGTGTATAGAAAAGCACTATATAACTCTAATTTATTGTTATTATTATTTTTATTAACGGTCAAATATCAGAATATTCTGAATCTTGTAATGCTGTAATGATCAGAATATTTTTGCTGCACATGCGTTGATTGGCAACACTAAATTGGCCCTAGTGTGTGAATGTGAGTGTGAATGTTGTCTGTCTATCTGTGTTGGCCCTGTGATGAGGTGGCGACTTGTCCAGGGTGTACCCCGCCTACTGCCCGAATGCAGCTGAGATAAGCTCCAGCCCCCCCTGCGACCCCAAAAGGGACAAGCGGTAGAAAATGGATGGATGTGCTGACATCATGTGCTTTGCACATCAAGTTCGTTGAGACTGAATCAACAGCACCTCTGCTGGTTGAACGTATGTAGTGCGATCCATTGTCTTAACAAACATAATATTGAACACTGAGAGCTGTTTCTAATCAATTGTCTCTCTTGTACAATTAATATCATTGGACTGTGCAGGTGTACCTAATGAAGTGGCCTGCACAAGAGTATCACATGTTCTTACGCTGCTGAGCAGTAAAGAGTCCACATGGCTGAATTTACATTGATGGGTTGTGTGTGTGTGCAAAGGTTGCTGCAGCGTTACATTGAATTGAGTAGAAAAGATGGCGAAGAGATCCACACGTGGGAACAAGGTAAGTAAATATCTTTTCCTTTTGACAAAGAAAAGACAGACTACGCTGACACTACAACTTTTCAAGGTATTTATTGTGCTATTGCTGTTGTTTCGGCAGAGGTGTTCTACATGTTTCGTCTCTACGACTACGACCGCAGTGGACTCCTGGACGGCTTGGAGATGATGAAGCTGCTGTCTGACTACAACTCCCAGCAAGCACCCAAGTCACAGAGCAATGACATGGTGAGGAGAAGACAATGGTGTTGAAATATTATTATTATCATCGTTATTATAAATATCAGCGTGCTTTGTGGTTGTTGTTGGGAGCCCAGGTGGTGACCATGGTGGATTTGCTACTTCAGACTCAAGATCTAAACCAAGATGGTCTGTTGGCTCCCTCAGAGCTGCTCTCTCCTCCGCTGCCTCAAATACAGGTACTGCATACACCTGCACTAAATGTACTGATTTTTTTATTGCAAGCATATATAAAAATAATAATTCATTTGAATTAGTAAGTCATTTGGAAAAAAGGTACGTAAAATGTTAGTAATTCCATCCATCCATTTTCTACCGCGTGTCCCTTTTTGGGGTCGCGAGGGGTGCTAGAGCCTATCTCAGCTGCATTCGGGCGGTAGGCGGGGTACACCCTGGACAAGTCGCCACCTCATCGCAGGCCCAACACAGATAGACAGACAACATTCACACTCACATTCACACACCAGTGCCAATTTAGTGTTGCCAATCAATCATTACAAATAAATATTTATGAAATACATTTAAAGATTTGGAAAATGATGGATTGTGAATGATTAATTTAATGATGGATACTTATTTTGTATACTCTGTGGTCAACAATTACAAAGTCATGTAATAATTTAAGTTTCAAGCTCACTCAATCAAGTCTGTCACCCCTGATCTAATACATTGAAAATAAAATTAAATATGAATAATAATAATGTTATTTAACTTAATTTAATAATAGTATATTGATATGAGGGAGTGTTTCGGTGCTATATTTCAAAAGAAATATTAGGATATTAGAATTTTCAAAGTTTTGATTTAGGGAAATTTTAAGGTTTTTGACCATATCAATAAATATACAATATAAAATGTTCCCTTGATTATTGCTGGGGTTATGTTCTACGATCCCCAACCCGAGTCTTTATAAGCCCTCCACACAGCTTTCACATACATTTAGAAACACATTATATGCTCTTTAAATATTCAATAAAACCTACATCATTTGAACATGAAACTTAAACACTCAAATCACGACATAGTACTTAAACATATACAGTCAGTGAATCAGGAAGTGGCAAAGCAGCACTTAAATACTTTTTCTATGCATGTATACTCTGGAACCTCCATCACAAATGGAAGGTAGTTTTTTAAAACAATACATCTCTTTTTCCTATATTGCATCTGATTATCATAATTTGAAAAACAGGATTCATTGTCATTTAATAAACACATTTTCACCTAGTGAAATATTTTAGAGTTAAACAAATTTGACAATACAAGCCAGTACTGTATTTTATGCAGTGTTCTTTACACCGTCACACATAATAGATGGCATTGATCATTTTAACG
The DNA here is from genome assembly GCF_033978785.1 of Entelurus aequoreus. Lineage (NCBI taxonomy): Eukaryota > Metazoa > Chordata > Actinopteri > Syngnathiformes > Syngnathidae > Entelurus > Entelurus aequoreus. The sequence goes on along the minus strand of NC_084732.1, from coordinate 35,407,698 downwards.
TCAGCTGTTCATAGTGATCTTGTTTCATGATTCATGAGTCAAATGAGTACAGCTATAGCAAGGTGATCAATATATCTGACTGTGAACTTTCTCTCTGGCCTGAGAAGGATCAGAAGGATGCTTTAGACGAGAAGCCGTCCGACGTTGGCCAAGAGATGCAAGATCCTGGTGAACGTGTTCAGCCTCAAGAGGAGGTGCGACACGATGCTAGAGCAGAAGAGGATGAATCCATACGACACAGAGATCAACACAATGGACAACAAGCCCCAGAAGCCTTTGCAGCAGAACATGGAGGACATGAACAGGAAGTCCGTGCACATCAGGACCAACAGGAAATGTGAACACAAGCAAACATACCAAACAAAGACTAAAGACATGTTTTATCCAATAAAAGAAGATGGATCCAGTGGAACATGGATCATTTATTGGAATATAGTCAAAAGGGAACAGAGGGTTGAATGAAACAAATTTAAGACTCAAGCCCTAATTAATTATGATGATTATTTATAAACCTTATTTTGGATTATTTCAAGCTGTGGTATGGAACTTTGTATGTATTTTTTCCACTTTCATGGCTCATTTGAAAAGATTTTCAAGATGCAATGTGCACTTTTTTTTAGGAGTTGTTTTGAACACACGAAAACAAACGTTTAAATTAACTGCTGTCTTATTATATAAAACAAAACTATTTTACATAATTAACTTGATGGAATATAAGTTGAACAGTTATGATTTTAAAAATCATATATAATTAGATGTGATACAACAGTTAATTTTTAATATTTCTCTATTGTAAATTGTGTTACAAATGTCCTTTTTGCCTGTTTTTAAACCCTTTTTACAAAGAGAAAATAAAACATTTCTTTTTTCCTTCTGTCTTTTTCCCCCATGTCCACAAAACATGATGAGCTTGCCTTATATTTAATATTATTGACATTGTTCTATTGAAGTTCATGGGACTAAAGCAGTGGTCGACAACCTTTAGCCTACAAAGAACCAAATATTTGAGCCCATTTCCAACCAAATAAAACCTACCGACAGCCGCAAACTCTTGTTTGATCCCTAAAATGATGACCACGCCACTAGACAGAAAACGACTCACCAAGTTTTTTTTTTGCTCTGATCAGCTTTCCGCAGCAGTTCCAAAACTGCTCTTTTTCGGTCTTCTCCAGCTGGGTATATTTTCGCAAATTGTTCTAGAAATGTCTTCAACATTTTTTTGTTGTTTGCTATTTTCTCCCCACATATTAAACACACGCATGAACCAACTTCGTCAACAGTGAAGGCAAATTAATCTGTCCATCCATCCATCCATTTTCTACCGCTTGTCCCTTTCGGGGTCGCGGGGGGTGCTGGAGCCTATCTCAACTGCATTCTCCATGATGCATTAATTAATCTATTTTTGCGTCAATTGCTAGCTTACTGCATGTTGAGCGCTAAAAAAACAATACAATTGTTTCGCAACAAAACATGACACAGAGGGTGTGACATACGTTTCGAGCGACAAAATATTAATTAAAATGTTTTATTTTTTTTATTACAATACCACAGAACTCTCCAAAAATAACAACTGTAACATAAAAATACACTAACTAAAAAATATATAATTAATTAAAAACAAATGTAGTGAAATTGTTGTGTCAAAGGCAAGGCAATCCTAAGGGAGCTGTCACGCCAATTTTCTTCTCTTGTCACGCCAAATTTCTTCCCTCTACAAAAACTTTCCCTCTCCCATTTACTTCCGGGGCTGCGTCCAATAAAATCACAAAGTTGCCGGGGGTCCTTAACCTGCACGCGACTGTCCTGTTTCGCGCCTGTACAAAAAAAAAACATAATCGATTTCTTCAGATTCCAGCAGCTGTCAAAGACGAAGTATCCTTCCAGCGACGGGCAGTCAAAGCCGAAGTGCTATCGATCGCTGTCAATGACGTAAGAGGAAACATGACCACGGAAGTAAATGGGGGAGGGAAGGTTTTTGTAGAGGGAAGAAATTTGGCGTGACACCCTCTACAAAAACCTTCCCTCCCCCATTTACTTCCGTGGTCATGTTTCCTCTTACGTCATTGACAGCGATCGATAGCACTTCGGCTTTGACTGCCCGTCGCTGGAAGGATACCTGACAGAGCCAGGGCAGAGGCATGACAAAGGACAAAGGAAATGACGTCAGAAAATCCCGGAAGTTGATGTGTCAATATATGTTTATGTCATTAAACTTTGGTATTGTAACATTATTAATATTAATATTCGTATTTTAGTAGTTATTGTTAGGGGTTTTATGTTTTTTTTTTTTTTTTCGTGGTATCGAAAATTGCACATGCGTGGCATTTCGGTTGCTAAGCGACGACAAAAATGGCGGCCACTATTCAAAGTGCAGATTTGATTACACGTAGTTTAAAACAAGTCATGGTTATTAGTATTTTTATAGTAGAACTGTAGTTGTATTAGTGTTTCTATTGCTAGTAGTATAGTTGGAACAGCTATTAGCCGAGCTTGTATTACAACGGCAAGTGGCAACAATTAAGTGCAGGTTGGTTTTCCTATAGTTAAAAGCAAGTAATGATTATTAGTAATAACCATTACTAATACTATTACTATTACTAATAGTAGTAGTAATAACTTATTACTACTACTATTAGTATTTGTTGTAGAAAACATAATAGTTATTATTAGTGTTTTTTCTTAGTTGTAGTCTAGTCGTACTGTCGGTTGCTAGGTGACGACAAAAATGGCTGTCAACATTAAAACTGCAGGTTTGTTTGTTATGTCGTTATAATCCATCCCAGCCAAATGTTGTAAATGTCAAAATGTAAAGTGTTTTGTTTGTTTATTTTCCCCTCATCAGAGGTGCAGAAAAAGATTCGAGCCGCTTTCGAGGCGTTTGACTACCAATCAAACCAGACAGCGGATGTGCGGTGAGCTCCTCCGTTGCTACACATAAATAATAGTCTTGTGTACATCACGATATGAAGTTTGTGCTATGTGTAACATCCTTGTTTCCTAGAGAGATTGGCACTATCATCTATTCTCTGGGTTGCTTCCCCACTCAGGCAGACCTCCACAACTTCATAGCTGAGGTATGTTTATGTATATTATTACATCATCACAGCTGTTTATCTATATTACATGTGCATAATTACTACTTCAAAGTATAGGCAAGCTGAGTCAGTTCTAAAATGGATAGCGTAACTTACATTTTCCTAAATTATGCTCTTTTTCTTTAATAGAAGCTCTTGACAAAATAAACGCCACACCTCAAATAAACGGCCCTTTTTTATAGCCATCTGTGATTACCTTTACTATAACTACCATGTGTGCCCTGTAGGCATTACAGTTTTACCACAAAATACAGCACTTGCAGAGCAGACTTGCACCTGTAAAGTTGGACTTCCCAGTAGAATTCAAAGACACAATGTTTCTATACTGCTATGTGTGTTGTGGTACATTTCGGCCTAAAAGCTACAAAACATTTCAACTTTGATCCAAAAGGCCTTGATGAGTTTGTGGCAATAAAACACAGCAAATAGATAAAAGAAAGTAAACGAGTAGGTAACGAGTAGGTAAACATAAGTAAAAGAAGGTAAAAAATAATGTAAATATAGGTAAAAAAGGTTTAAAAAAAATAGGTACAAGGTAAAAAGTAGGTAAACATAGGTACAGAAGGTAAAAGGAAAGTGAGCATAGGTAAAAAATGAAGTAAACATATGTGAAAAATGTAAAAAGTAGGTAAAAGAAGGATTAAAAAGTAAGTAAACATAGGCAAAAATAAGAAATAATAGCTTAACAGTAGATAAACTTGTAAAAAGTAGGTCAAAAGGTAAAACGTAGGTAAGGTAAAAGAAGGTAAAAATAGATGGACAGGTAAAAAGTAGGTAAACATAGGTAAAATAAGGTTAAAAAGTAAATAAACATAGGTTAAAGAAGGTCAAATGTAGGTAACCATGGTTAAAAAATAGGTAAACATAGCTAAAGAAGGCAAAAAAGAGCTAAACATAGATAACAGAAGGTTAAAAGGTAGGTAAACATGGGTAAACAAGTAGGTAAATATACTGTAGGTAGATGAAGGTTATCAAGTAGGTAAACATATGTAAAACTAGGTACAAAGAAAGTAAACCTTGGTGAAATAAGGGAAAAAGTAGGTAAAAGAAGATTACAAACTCAGTAAACATAGGCAAAAAGTAGGTAAGCATAGGTAAAGGAAGGTTTAAACATACATGAGCAGGTCAAAAAGTAGCAAAACATTGGTAAAAGAAGGTAAAAAAGTAAGTAGACATAGTTAAAAGAAAGTATAAAAGTATGTAAACATGGAAAAGGTGGGTACAAAGTAGGTAAACATTGGTAAAAGAAGGTAAAAAGTAGATAAACATATATAAAATTAGGTAAAAAGTAGGTAAACGTCGGTAAAATAAAGTAAAAAGAAGGAAACAGGTTAAAAAAAAAAGGTAAAATATACAAGTAAGTAAAGAAGGTATACAGTAGGTAAACAGGTCAAATTGAATTTAAAAGAAGGTACAAAATATGTACAAAAGTAGGTAAACATAGGTAAAAGAAGATAAATACCTAAATATGAATGTTGACGATAGCATAAATGCAAATTTTTTAATTTAGAAAAGTGTACTACTAAATTCCCACCTAACCCAAATAAACACTTTTATTTTACTTTTGAAAAAATCAAACATTTTGCTGTCAAACCAGGTAGAAGAGGACGAGACAGGATACATCCATCTGGACCGCTTCCTGCCCGCCATGACCACAGTTCTACTGGAACACAAGTGGGATTAACTCTCAGATCCACTGAAATGTTGCTGGTTTCAGAAAATATATGAATAATTATAACTAGACTACATTACTGTACCTAATGTAGTGTATTAGAAAACATTACAATACTCTTCACAATATTTGCTGGCATTGTGTGCGTGTGTGTGTGTGCGTGTGTGTGTGTATGTTCAAGGTTCCCTCCCATCAGTGAGGACGTTCTGCTTGAAGCCTTTGAGGTGAGACTGCCAGCATAGTGGTGTTGTCCTTCATGGCGCTACGCTGCCATAAAGAGTTGTGTTGGAAAGCAGCAAGTGTTACAAGTTGAAGTAGTAAAATATGCAACAGTTGACCTGCAGCTGCCAACATGATTAGCGTAATTGTCTGCTACAAATCAGCTGTCATGCCAATTTGTCAGTAAGGCAAGTCGAACATGTAATAAATATACTGTGCGGCACATTAACATTTTCAGTCATTTCACTTAATAAAGTTTACTAATTGTAATACATTTGTGGATATTGTTGGGGCTTGTGCAGCCCTTTGAGACACTTGTGATTAAGGGCTATATAAATAATATTTGATTGATTGATTGATATAATTGGAAAAATATTTCATCACAAATTATTCTGAAAATGATGATTAAAAAGGATTTATAAAAAGTATTGAGATTTTTTCCCCCCCAAATAAAGTAAATAAAAAATATTTTGGGGAAAGAAAATCATGTCAAATAATTTTTGGATAAAAAACCACAATCACCATATAAATACTGGTATGCAGATTGCAATTTAATTTGAGGACAATATTTTTTTACTCTATTGAAGTGGTTCTCAAACATTATTCACTAAGTACCCCCTCTGAAAGAATGTGGCCTTCCAGGTACCTTCATATCGACCAACCTTGAAATACAGTACCGTATAGTAGGCCTAATTATTCATTAAAAATATGGCAGGGGTTTTATTTACCAAGTATATTTAATATTTATGGCCACTGTAACATTACACACAATGTAAACAGTATTTTGATTGATTGATTGATTGATTGATTGATTGAGTAACATTGTGTTGGACATAGGAAAATAAAACACTGTAATTTGATCAAGTGATTCTTTGGCGTACTACTAGATGGAGCCTGCGTACCACTATTGGTACATGTACTGCAGTTTTAGAATCACTGCTTTATAGTATTTACAAAAATAAATGGCTTTCTATACTATTTTTACCTTCACTGATTGGCTGGGAGAGGTCACATGATCATCACAGTCAGGACAAAGACCCAAATATATCCACGAAGGACCTCACAAGACTCGGACGTTTTTATTATTTTTATTAGAAGTTGTGTTTCATGGAAAGTCAAATGGGACAAAGATAAATAAAGACATATTTAACTAATCACTTAAATGTGTCATTACTCAAGATTAATTGGAATTAAATACATAAGTGTTATTTATGAAGGGCCAAATGGGACACACTTAAATAAATACATTTTTAAATATTTAGTTAAATGTGTCATTAGTTAATTCTAATTGGAATTACATACATACATACATACATGTGTTATTAAATGTGTCATTAATGTACTTAAACTAAAATTATTTAATCAATTACTGATTTATTTCATGATTTAATTATTATTTATGTGATGATTTAATTAAAATATGACACATTCAAAGTTTCTTTATTTACAGGTACTTGAAATAAATGAATAAATAATTAAATCTTCAAATAATTGATTAAATCGTGAAATAATTAATTACATAAATAAATAAATCATATAGAATAATTAAACTATTAAATCATGTAACAATTAAGTAATAGTAAAATAATTAAACAATGAATTATCATGAAATAAAAAATTAAATGTTTAAATAATTAAATTTTAATTTTTGTAACACTCTGTAGCAAGGAAGTCCAACATGCGGCCCGTGAGCCGGATCAGGCCTGTGAACAGATTCAATCTGATCCGCGAGATGAGTTTGTTAAGTGTAAAATTGAGCTGCATTTTTAAATGAAAGAAACTGCTGTTCTAAACATTGCACAGCTTTTATTTTTCTATCAATACACATTGATGCCTCGAAGGCAGGGAGTAACTTAACCCTCTTGGATAGCTTCAACCTCAGTTTGCATGGTATGTTGAGTAGCACGGGATTGATATGTGGAAATGACAAATGAGGTAGGTAATACATAGAAGAGTTTTTATTTATGCTTTATCTTATTTTTTGTTCAATACTAGATGGGCTGTGACGTAAAGTTTAATTGCTTTGTAGATGCACTGAGATTAAGTCTTAAGTTAATTTTGTTCTTCATGGTGTTTTTGAAACTGCACTGATTTTTTACTCGGAATTTTCAACTATTTGTGATATGTACATTTTCAGAATATGCTTTTTCTATTTTGGGCTGAAGTAAAACAAAGAAAACAATCTGAAGGTGTCGTGGTTGTATTTATAAATTATGCCATGATTTTCCTCCATGCGGCCCTTGAGCTGAAATGAGTTTGACACCCCTGCTCTATAGCATTTAACTTATGTTGCTGTCAAATCTAAGTTTAAATGTAGTAAACTTCTATTTTAATTCTGTTCAGGTTCTGGACACTGAAAAGAAGGGCTTCCTCGACCCAGACGATCTGTCGCAGTACATGACTGAAGAAGGTAAAAACTACTTCTCAACACAATTCTTGTTGGATGAAAAACTTTCAACCTCTATAATTTGTATTCTTTATTTGCCTCAACTTCCCTTTAAGAGCCATGTCATGTGACGTGCATCGTCAGTAACATATTGTGTTGTTAGGTGAAGCCTTCACACAAGAGGAGATGGATGAGATGCTGACAGCGCTCACCGACCACGAGACCAACCTCATTTACAGCAAAGACTTACTCAACCACCTCATCCTCGACCCTGAAGTGTAGATGATATCACCATTCATCAACGTATAGACTGTATATACAACTATATAATACATGTATGGAAAAGTTGAGAGCCATTGCTTTTCTGTTGTTCACTTAGCTGCATGAAATTCAACATGAAGGACATTAGTGGGAGAGAACTCAAAAACAACCAAAGCACATATTGCTGTGTCAGCATTTAATCACAATAAAGTTAGTTAACGTGCATGAAAAAGTTACAAACTGCTTTTCCAACGATGCCACTTATCCCGACTGTGGATAAGAGAAATGTTTGCAAACATCAGTATGAATTCATGCTGACATTCTTTGAACCCAAAAACCACCACAATTTCACAGTAAAAACATGACCCGTTAATGTTCAGCTTAGCTTGCCATCACAAAAGGAGAATACCCAAAAGATTCCCTTCAAGGAATTAAGGCTCATCGACATCCAGCATATATTCTCAGTACAGCATCAGACTAATATGATGTAGAGAACATCAATTAATGGAGGCATCCTTTTTTTTTTTTTTTTTTACCTCATACAACAGCGTTGCAAGTATTGCAGTGATGCATGGAAACGTGGACTGAAATGAAGATTTAGGAAAGTGGTGAAGAAATAAAAAGCATGGAGGATCAGGAATGGTTCTAGAGGCAGTCCTTGCGGACTATTTGGTCCTAAAAGAGTCACACACATACAATGTGATTATATAAAAAGGAAAGAAAAAGGAATCCAGCATCTGACTGTTGCATCATTTGAAAACATTAAACATTCTTTCACATGCACTGGGAGGGTGCCAACATACCTTCACTTGTGATAAAATGAATACTTAGATTTTTAGTTCCGACAGTAGAAGTGTAAACAGTCTATGAAGAGCAGACAACTCAATTTTTAGGGAGCCCCAACCGTTGAAATCCTCTGATCTAGCGTTAGATTCTGTTTTCAAATAAGATGCGAGAGGAAGGTACCAGGATTGAGCCTCACTGCAAAGATATGATGATCAAGCAAATAAGACTGGCCTGCACATTTAGTCATATTTAATTGGAACTTTTAAACTGTAAGTATGTAGAAAAAAAACTAAGTTTTTTTAATTTGCATAAAATGATGCAACACTGGCAGCATTCAATTTAAATTGACTCCAGATTCAACATGTCTGACTTAAAGTCACATGACTACAAAGACAAAAATGGTGTGTAAAGGGAAGTGTGTCAGGAAGACGGGTTCAACTCTGACTAAAAAATACTAAATGCATATCTTTATCACTGAGGAGCCAATGTAGACTTACTGGAAAGGTCTAGAAAGAGCTTGTGGTCCATGGAGTCCAAGCCAGTGTTGCTCCAACAAACATGTTGCATCACAACATTGCTAGCGGGGTGTGAGTGTGCTTAGATCTGCAGCACCAGGCCAGCAGCTGAGATGTTGTCTCCTCCACCCGCCGTCTGGTACACCTCCGTGCACACCAGTACGGGTGCCACGCAGATTTCATAGTCGTCCTCCTCCCAGCAGCTGACGGGCCGACTCTCCTGCAAGGCGATGCGCTGGCTTCCCTCCCGCCGGCTGACGGAGAAAGAGTCGTCCATGATGAGGCGGGCCTTGTTGGGGTCGATGTCGTTGGAGCCGCACACGTGGCGATTGGCCGTCAGCGAGGCTTTGGCGGTGGCCGACATGGTGTTCTTCCACTGGGAGCCTCGAGTCACGATCATGGCCTGGAAGGCTAACGTGTGCACGTGCAGGCGGGTCAGCGGTTTGCTCCAGGTGTGGGCGTCGTCAGCCTGCGCGCTGGCGTCTTTGTAGCGTTGGTTGACCAGGCGGTAGACCTCCCTCATCTGGTCCAGCACGGTGGCGACACGAGGGTTTGGGTCTGACAGCACGGTGATGTTGGAGCCTTTCAGTGAACTCAGCAGGTTGGGGAGCTCCTGCTCATTCATGCCTAAAGAGTCCGCCTATGGAGCACAAACAACAAAAACCATGTAAACTAGCATGGAAGAGGGGAGCCTTACTTTGTATTTGAGTGTTTTCTACCAAGCATGCTTGCTTTGTTGCTAGTGAAAATTGCAACATTACTTTTAGAGAGTTTGGCTGAGTCCGCTCAGTGCTGCTTGAGTGATTTTTTTCCTGGCGCGGTGTTAAGTCTGCCACCGTACGTAATGTCACGTGCAACAAAGGAATCGAAATATGTTTGATTTTACGTGAATCAAAAACAGACGGAATTTGGTCAGTGCCTGTTAAAGTCCCTATCCTACCTGCTAAAAATGAGAAAAAAAAACCATTCATTTTCTCCCGAGTCTGATAAGTGACATTTGATGTTTCTAAAGATACGTACATGAGGAATGACGTAATAAAGCAGGTCTTCCATTATGCTCTCCTCTACAAAGCTGGCCATCTCAAAGTGAACACCGATGGTGGGAGTGGAGGAGACGAGCACTTCTGCCAGGCGGGAGAGCAAAGCGCCACGCTCACCTGAGATGGAGCAGGACGGTAAAAATTTGGCCGTATGACGAGCGAGCAAAACAAGTTCATTTCCACTCTTACCTGACTGGAAGGGGAAGTTGTCCATCATTTGTAAGCCGCCCACAACGAGAAGGTCAGGATTAAAGTCTTGGAGCTTCTTGTCAAACTCTTCCATGGACGCCAGGTAGGGATTATGGTCATCACTGTGGACGATGTACCTGCGCACCACCAATTAAAGCTTTTTAATAATGTTGTCTCTTAAGTGACCAGAGCACAAACTACAACCACAGTAACACATATTGTTGTGTTAAAGTGGAAGTGCACTTTTTTGGGGGGGAATTTTGCCTATCATTCAAAATCCTTAACACATAGGAGGTGGCTAACAGTACAGCGAATGGTAGTCATCTATTTCAGCCATAAAGCCCTGCAAAAAAACTGCCAAAAACCGCCAACAATACTCAATTTACATGACCTGAACATCAACCAAGTACTAGTGATATTGTTATTATAAGCGCTAACACAGAGGAACTACTTTTAGTGGCCTCGAGATCACAGTACACCAACTACCTTATGCAGCTATTGACATACATCGCCTCTGAATTGGTAAAAGTTCATTCTAGATAATAAATAATGCCTCACTTGTACAGTACAAGGCTGTGGGCATAAACCGTTAAGTTGGTCAACTTTGACATTCAACATAGTCCTGGAGATGGCGAGAAAGACACATTTTTGTATTTTTTTTTACCTGTGTGAGGATTCTGATTAATTCTTAATCTAAACATGAAGATATAAACATCCCATCAGTCTGTATCCAAGTGAGAGCAGACATTGTACAGTAAGTGATTGTTTTATTATGTTGGCAGTTTGTGTTTCTTGTTTAGCACTTAGTAATAATGCTACTTGCTGGACCTGATTATCACTCAGTTTCTAAGACTTGTAGATCATCTTCCGTATATTCAGGCTCAAAAATATAAGGTTCTGGATCATCATTTGTCCAAAAGTAGTCGTCGTTGGCTCTCATGAAGTCTGCTATGTTTAGTAGTAGTTGTTGTGATGACTCTGTGAAATTATTACGCCGTATGTTAAAAATGACCAAAATACATGAATACTACATGTTATTATGAATGTGCGTGTAATTACATTACATAAATATACTTACAGCCAGGGTTGTAACAAGGATTTGACAAATGCCAAAGTCAAAAAATGGTCGTCCAAGAGAATATTTGAAGGGTTTAAATCCGGGGTTTTCCCAGCACCATATACAGTAAATTATATTACCTTGAGCAACACAATGAACAATCCACTTTTCAAAAATTACTATGCTGAAGTTAAGCGCATTAAAAAATTTAACATTCGTAAAACATAAGCTTGAAAACTTAAACTCGACTCCAGCATTGACTTAAAACTCACGACCTCCTGATTCGTAGTTCATATTTTAGTCACACGCGCAACAAGGGCAATCGGAAGCGAAGGGAGAAATTCTGTTAATACTCTAATCAGTGACAGAGCATGACATGTGCCGGAATAGTTCGGAGTAAAACTTCATATGAAGCGCCTTGTCATTCAATAATTAACATTTGACATGCGCTTCTTCAAACACGGATAGCAAAGCTCTATGCACAGCGTGTGTTCTGTTTTTAGGGCTGACTGACACGACAGTTTTATACCGACAGTCTTTCACATCAATTTCGTACTGGGGAAATCAACATTATTTACGTTAATGTTAACGTTATGTTGACAGCACATTTCGGATCGAATGATGGTTTAAGCAAAAGTGGACGATATTGTCTGCCGTTGTAGCAGGTTCAGCTGTGCATGGCCTAAGATTTTATAATGAGACAATGATCTACCACATTGTGACATACAGCGCACAAGATGTACCACACAAAGTACATTTGCAGTATGTCCTATCATCTTCTTCTTGTCACTTCAAAAAAGACAGAGTACATGACCTCTGTGTCCTCAATGGTAGTTACCGCCATGCTTACAGTGTGTATATAAAACGTTGATGGAGGCTTTAGGATGCTTTTACAGCGCTTTAAAGGCAAAATAGAGCAAATCCCATTACCTCCATTGTTAGCTGACTTTTGCTGGTGTTAATTTACGAGTCAGAATGCATAAAAAAAGACCATGTGTGTGCTTGTCTCACATACGGATTGTGAATGACAAGCAAAATTCCCAAAAATAGTGCAGTTCAACTTTAATACTTCTCTAATTATGGAGCTAAAAAAATCTCAAAAGTCTGAAACTGCAAAATCAAGTTTTGATGTTGAATTTTTTAAAATACATTTGTATATTCAACATAAAAATGAGTACACAAAATATTTATCAGGTAAAATATAATTAAGATTATGGCTGATAATTATTTAGAACAAAATAATTTTTTTCATTTTTCACTTTCATATATTTTAATATTTGAGCTTCTGTTTTTTTCAGATTTAAATTTCTTTACTACAGTTTCAATGTGTAATTTTTTAGTTTCAGATCTTTCTTTTTCAGATTAAAATCCTCCCCCCCCCCCCATTCAGACTTTTGGCCAGAATTTTGCGTGCCATCAACTGAGAGAGGCGTGGCATCATAGAGACCACCATGTTGCCTTCAGGGAACGTAAAAAACTATACAGTTCAACTCCACATTTTACGTAGGCCACACCAGAGTTCCCCAACCATCGGACACAGCCGCAATTAATTCATTGGAAAAATAATATACTGTTAGAGAGCCCATACTTTTGGCATGTTTATGTTGTTTTGTTTCATTCTGCTTCGCTGAGCGTTCACTTCTGCACTTAATTTAGCCGTAGTTAAATACACCAAGGACCAAAGTAAAACCAATGTCACCAAATTTGTTATTATAAACGACTTTGGGTTCGTATTGTAACGTCTAGTTGCTTATTTGTGTCCGCGTGAATCTTCTGATTGTATCCGAGTTGGCTCGACATAGCATACAAGATGCCAGGAACAGTAATTGAGCGGATGAAATATGAGAAAAATAGAAGAACAGGAGAAGAGGTGCCCACCATACAGATTTAATCGAGCATGCCAATACCGATGAGGCTAAGGATAATGAGACAAGACAAACTCACGAGTTGAAATAGTAGCTCATATGTCACATATCGGTTTGTATAATATTTGATACAGCTCTTGTACTCAGTTGCATTAGATCGTGCAGGTGTACCTAATGTTGCGTCCAGTGAATGTATGGAGTTCAGTAAAACAATAAAAACCACCACGCTCAAGTAGGGGCTATCAACAGCTTACCTGTTGGCTCTACGGGAGGAATAGTGCCCCCATGTTGCTCCAGATGGATACTCCAGGATGAGATGAATGTCAGGCTCGTCTACAATGTTGCCTGCCACTAAAGACAGAGTTGAAGATGATTATGGCTGGTATAAATTCATGTAATAAGTGAATACTAGAATGGCAGCATGTGTGCATGTCTGTACCGGTGATGTGCTGCGATAGGACATCAGTAAAGTCGTGGCTAAAGCTTCCCCCTAGCAACACGTCACAGCCCTCGGTTGCCATACGGCCTGCTATGACAGGGGCGTTGCCGCCCACCGCCCACCTGTTTCCAGGTAGGTCCCGGGACGCGTCGACTAACTCGCTGAAGAGTGTCTCATTCAGCACAAAGCGCCTGCAAAAACGTGAAAACAACCGCAAATAAGACTTGTTCAACGGGTTTGTTATTTGTGTGCAAATGTTGAATAACCCAGAGGCCATTTTCTCTGCCAAAACAAAACAAACATAACACACCTCCAGTCAGCAAAGTTAACTTATTAGTCCTTTCTCTGACTTATTAATAGTGATGGGCCGATTGATTCCAATGGTTCCAATACTTCTGACCAGTCCCATTATCCTATTACAATATGGATACTTTTACATACGTGGGTTTGAAAAAAGAAGTTAGAACTTGTCACGTGACATGATCTAATTTGCTAGGTTGATAAGACAGTGGGTTGGGGGATGACTAAAGCGCCAACAATACTGATAGTGTTACTTTGGCAAAGCACCTGTTTATAAGTAAATAAGACACTACCATATCGAGTGACAAATTAAACACCATGATTACTTATTCAGTGTACCCCATACAGTCATTTATTTGCAGTGACCCGCCACCAAAAAAATTGGACCTACACAAATAAGATTTGGTGCTACCTTTTATGCTTAAGATGTTTATGAGCGAGGGAATAAACACATAATAATGAAACTGTCTGTGAATGAAACTTGTACAGCAGGTAGTCATACCTCTGCAGTCCAAGTATTGTGACAAATATAGCAACTTATTCTGTAACAGAACTGCACCCTGTAACAGATTATTTCTGCTTCCATTGTTAGCTGAACAGCTGCAATCTGTGTTTTCGAACAGATTGTCTTCTACATCAGTGGTTCTCAAATGGGGGTACGCGTACCCCTGGGGGTACTTGAAGGTATGCCAAGGGGTACGTGAGATTTTTTTTTTTTTAATTCTACAAATAGCAACAATTCAAAAATCATTTATAAATATAAATAAAAACCTATCTTTTTTCCAAATACTTCATGAAAGACCACAACAAATGACAAATATTTTGCACTGTTATACAATTTAATAAATCAGAAACTGATGACATAGTGCTGTATTTTACTTTATCTCTTTTTTTCAACCAAAAATGCTTTGCTCTGATTAGGGGGTACTTGAATTAAAACAATTTTCACAGGGGGTACATCACTGAAAAAAGGTTGAGAACCACTGTTCTACATCACCGTGTTGACAGAGCATTATTATATTTGCAAAGGCTGATTTGTGCTTTATCTCTTGTAATGAATGTTATTAGGGTGTGGCATGGGTTGTGTTTTTAAAGTAACCAGTTGACTTTATATGCTTATTTGTGTTTCATTGTATCCATTAAACCAGGGGTCACCAACGCGGTGCCCGCGGGCACCAGGTCGCCCGTAAGGACCAGATGAGTCGCCCGCGGGCCTGTTCTAAAAAAAAAAAAAAAAAATGTTTTTTTTTAAAAATTAAATCTACATAGAAAAAACATAAGATACACTTTCAATCAGTACATCAACCCAAACAACCTCCCCCATGCACACTCATCCACACCCACTCACACAAAAGGGGTTATTTCTTTCTGCTACCAATATTCTGGTTCCCACAACATAGACAACACATCTGCAAGGGACACAGTCCCTGAAGCACACATGATTGTATAGGCTGCTGGTCCACTAACATTTTCCTTAATTACTATTTTTTATGTAATTATTTTTATATTGTTTTACTTTCTTTTTTATCCAAGAAAATGTTTTTTATTTATTTATCTTATTTTATTTTATTTTTAAAAAAAGGGCCTTATCTTCAACAGACCAGGTTGTCAATGAAATTAGATTTGTTTAAAGGGTTTTTTAAACCAGGCCCAGTCCAGATAATGTCCAAGTCGGACTCAGCAACACACACCTTCATTCATGTACACAGAAAAAAATTAGGGAACACAACAGATTGCATATAATTTATAAACAAAATTACATTTTCAAAATAAGCATTTATGTACAGTCCAGATTATGTCCAGGTCACTCAAATTAGGGAACACAACAACAGATATCATATAATCTATAAACATAATTATACTTTCAAAATAAGCCTTTGAGGACTTCTCATCTTTTTTTTAATGTTTTTTGGCATCATTATCGCTTTCAACCATGTAACTTTCTAAAGTTAGAAAATACTGAATAAATGTTTTAAAGAAAGTAATACTAAGTGAATATCTGTTTTTGGCCTTAAAAATAAACATTTTACCGAGTACTATAATTAAATTGACTAAATCATGATCGTCAATGAACTCTCCTAAAATAACAGAAACCACATTAAGCTTCATAAACAAACCAATCCTTAAACACATTTTTTCAACTTCCACCCAAAACAAAGACACAATATGACAATACCAAAACAAATGTAGGGTGGATTCAGGCTCCTGACAACAAAATCGGCAATCATCTGACTCTGTCATATTCCATAATTTTAACATTTTCCCTGTGGGTAAGAAGTTATAAATAATTTTAATTTGAAAATAACGATTTTGCACATCGATAGTGGTTTTATAGATTAGTTTGAATATGGCATCCCATGGCAACGGGCAGTCAAAAAAGTCCTCCCATTTTCCATTTGTGTTGTATGAGGCAGCCTTCAAAGATTTCTTTATTAAATAAAAATTATATATCTTTCTATTTATTTTAGTTCCTTTTTGCCAACTAGAATTTCTTATTAGAGGTTTACAAACTAATAATTTAGTAGTTCCATAATTAATGATTTGTTTCCATCTTTTCCCAATTACTCCAGTTAGTTGATAAAATGAAAAGCTTGAGCAAGCATCACCATACATAGCTCTAAATTCATCATACTTCATCAATTTACCATTCTCATTGATAATATCATTGACAAAAATGATTCCTCTTTCAAATATATTTTTCCAAAAGAAAGGCTTTCCATCTATTACAATATTAGAGTTCATCCATATTAACTGCTGCAAAATATCGTCTCTTTTTTTTGGCACATAAAATTGAAAACACCACTATGAGTGGATTGTTTCCTTTATGAACCCCGCCATGTTTCCCAGCAGACTCTCTGGGAGGGGATCACTTGTAAAAAAGGATACAATTTATTTTGATACAGTACATGTTTTTTGTCCAACAGGACATTTGTGTACCACTCAATGTTTAAATACATCTTTGGAACAATTGATGCTTTTAAAGACAGACACATAGCTTCAA
This sequence comes from Entelurus aequoreus, assembly GCF_033978785.1. Lineage (NCBI taxonomy): Eukaryota > Metazoa > Chordata > Actinopteri > Syngnathiformes > Syngnathidae > Entelurus > Entelurus aequoreus. The sequence goes on along the minus strand of NC_084732.1, from coordinate 35,390,873 downwards.
GGTTGAGAAGTTTCAGGCCCCCATATTCATACTCTTTGTACAAAACCTTTCTTTTAATCTTTTCTGGTTTGCCGTTCCAGACAAAATCGAAGACCCTCCGCTCATAAATCTTAAAAAAGTTTTGTGATGGAGCTGGTAATGACAAAAACTAATAAATAAATTGAGGAATAATTAACGAGTTGGCAATAGACATTTTACCATACAAGGTTAGGGATTTCCCTTTCCATAATTGTATAATTTTGTCCAGCTTTCTTAGTCGATTATCATAATTTACTGAGCCTATATCGGGGGTCGGCAACCCGCGGCTCTAGAGCCGCATGCGGCTCTTTAGCGCCGCCCTAGTGGCTCTCTGGAAATTTTTCAAAAATGTATGAAGAATGGAAAAAGATGAGGGGAAAAAAAATCTATTTTTTTGTTTTAGAATGTTTTCTGTAGGAGGACAAACATGACACAAACCTCGCTAATTGTTATAAATCACACTGTTTATATTAAACATGCTTCACTGATTCGAGTATTTGGCGAGCGCCGTTTTGTCCTACTTATTTTGGCGGTCCTTGAACTCACCGTATAGTTTGTTTACATGTATAACTTTCTCCGACTTTCTAGGACGTGTTTTATGCCACTTTTTCTGTCTCATTTTGTCCACCACACTTTTAACGTTGTGCATGAGTGCACAAAGGTGAGTTTTGTTGATGTTATTGACTTGTGTGGAGTGCTAATCAGACATATTTGGTCACTGCATGACTGCAAGCTAATCGATGCTAACATGCTATTTAGGCTAGCGATGTGTACATATTGCATCATTATGCCTCATTTGTAGCTATATTTGAGGTCATTTAGTTTCCTTTAAGTCCTCTTAATTACATTTATATCTCATGACACATGTAATATGGCTTTTAATTTTTTGCGGCTCCAGACAGATTTGTTTTTGTATTTTTGGTCCAATATGGCTCTTTCAACATTTTGGGTTGCCGACCCCTGGCCTATATCTTCCAGATTTTCTGGGACAACAACACCAAGTATGTTAACTGGTCCATCTGTCCACAAAACAGGCACTTTGCATTCCATTCGAAAGGACGTTCCCTTTAGATTTCCGATCCTTAACATTTTACATTTATCATAATTAAGCTTAAGGCCAGATTGCTGTGAAAATATGTCCAAAAGATTAAGAAGGTTCCGCAAACAATGAGGAAAAATCTTATCTTTGTGAATCAGCCTTTTCTGACATGAACTTCATCAAGAACAAACACAGAACACGCCTCACTGATGCACATCTGCAAGACTCACTCAGAGTTGCAGTGTCAAGTTACACACCAGAGTACAACACACTAGGCTTCCCACTAACTGACAAAGCTGCCAGGCTTCCCACTAACTGACAAAGAAACAGATAACAGATTTGGTGTCCAGTTCAAAGTGTGACATGATTTAAAAATTTGAGAGTTTACTTTTGTATTTTACATGAGTTATTATTTGTACAAACATGGTGCAAAGTAATTCATGATTTGTTAAAAAATGTTAGTGGCTAGCTAGTTAAAATGGGATATTGTGATTTCACAAGACTGTCTTAGAAGTGATCATTTGAAAATGTTCAATTTGAAAAATGTGCACTTAGAGAAAATATAAAAATAAAGTGTTGCATATTGATATTTATCTGTTTCTATATATATTTATTGTGAGAAATCATTTAGATGATCAGTGTTTCCACAAAGATAAACATCATTAATTATTAATAATAACAGAGTTAAAGGTATATTGAGCAAATTGGCTACTTCTGGCAATTTATTTAAGTGTGTATCTAACTGGTAGCCCTTCGCATTAATCAGTACCCAAGAAGTAGCCCTTGGTTTCAAAAAGGTTGGTGACCCCTGCATTAAACCATGTCCAATTGTATTTACAATCAGCAAAGTGTGTGAAAATACCATCTAAATTGTCACAAAATGCCACAAATTCAGTCAGCCATTTTGATTATTCAGCGCCGAACACCTTCGGTAGTTTCCAAAGATTCTACGTCACTGGAATAACGTTTCTTTCCACTGACCATGTTATTAGATCAGTCATACTGGAAATACACAAAAAATTTGAAAGAGATGTGCCGTTTATCGTTCACAATCCTTACGTAAGTCAAGAACACATATGCTTGGCTTTTTTTATGCATTCGAAATCGTAAATAAAAAGCTAAAAATTGAGTCAACAGATCGAGGCTCCTCTGCAGCACTCATCATACACTCTCTAAAAACCAACTCCAACAATACTCTATTTACATGTTGTGACCTGAAAATATGAGTGATATTGTTCTAAAAACGCCAACGCAGATGGACTATTTTAGCGGCACATTGATAGGAGTGAGCTAATGCTAGCTTACGTTGCTGTTGTTGACACACTATAAAACAGCTTCTGCTTCATCTAAAACTTAGTAAAAAGTAAATTCTAGATTATAATTAATGCAGCTCTCATCTAGTAGTAGACAAATGTCGCCATGGACTGACAGGCTGGTCGACTTCCACGACCACGAGGTGGCGAAAAAGACACAAAAATATGCATGGTGCAGCAACTTTTTTTTAACCATTCTTGAGGATTGTGATTGAATCTTCATGTAAACAGAATTATGTGAACGTCCTGTCGGTCGACATCCCAGTGAGAGTTGGAATATTACAGTGTTTGTTTTATTCTGGTTTAATATAGTTAGTTTGTATTTTTAGCACATAGCAATGCTGCGGATGCCAGTGTCACAATAAAGCTGCATCCTTGTAGCAGTCGGCTTTTTAAGACTTATTGCTCATCCTCTTTGTGTTCGGTCTCAAAAATATAAGGTTTGGGATTATAATTTTTCCCGTAAGTAATTGTTGTTGGCTCTCAAAAAGTCTGCTTCATTAGCATTGTTGTTGATGGTGACGGAATCTTTGGTTCCTCGCGCGACATGACGTGCCTGACTTCCTCATTAACTCTCAAAATGGCTCAGGAATCTCTGTGAGTGATACTATTTTGATCATATTTATTCATCTGCAAACTTTGGAAGTCTTTTGGTGTTATAAATCAGATATATAAGATAATAGCTTCAATACTGACGCAAGTTGTTTTTCCACCCTACTACTTTAAAGCAGCTATTTGAACCAAAAACAAGACTGCTTACTCCGCAGCAGCTCCAGGTGCAAAGAAGTAGGCGAAGCTCTGAGACAGCTGCTCAGCACTATCTATAACGTCATGATGCAGCGGCTGGTCGGCAGGAGTGATGCCAATCTTATTGAGCAGCGACACTGCATCCACGATCAGGTCCACGCAGCCACCAAAACCTGCAAGATGAGCAGGAGTCATGTGTTTGTGAAACATGATGGCATGTTTATTATTAGGCATGCACAAACACAGCCTTGTGGGGGAGAGAAGTAGCACAGTAATTATTAAGCTGCTCTAAAATGCATCTTCAATGTGTGTGTGTTGCAACACGCAGAAGTGAACAATGCACATTTGTTGCCACGTAGTAACTTCACTTGCCAGAGGACAAATATTATCCAACGAGGCTGACATGTGATGTTAACTAGTACTAATGACTGACAATCACCAAAAGTACTCTATAGTCGTAAACTGTGCAAAGGTTGACAAGATAACCACATGACAGCAACTGTCACACTATTACTCTTATTTGCAGACATCTGCAGGCAGCAGAGATCTACGTTTGAATGTGTGATTAACAGATTAAAGTATTTGTTCATCAGTCGGGGAGGGATGCTGCATTCACTGTTTTGCAAGCAATAAAAACATCCATCCATTTTCTACCGCTTGTCCCTTTTAGGGTCGCGGGGAGTGCTGGAGCCTCTCTCAGCTGCATTCGATTTAAGATAAATTCCTGCATTCATTCGCACCACCTTGTAAAACATTCTAATGAAAGTGCAACTGAAAGAAAGCAGTAGAACCAAAATACAAACTGGTGCAACTGGACAGACATTTTAAAACATATAATTAAGCTGTATTTCATTGAGTCCATGAAGCAACCGTACTACTTAGTGCAGCACTCTTTTTGTTGAAAAAATATCAACAAATGAGGTCATATTTGGGAGACAACTGCCAGTAACGTATAAAAACGATAGAATGGACATTTAACTGAGAGAAACGACAGTTAGCTAACCTGAGCAAGCTAACTCTGCAAGCACTTACCAATAGCCACCTTCGGTCTGGCGACGTCATTAATGCCGACTTTGCGTTCGGCGCGCAGCAGCGAGGACAACACGGTGTCCAGCCGGTCGTCCAGTACCCCACGGTCAGGTGACCGAAACCAAATGGCTAAAAAGAGCACAAATAAAGACACCAAAGGCCCATATTTCACCCACGAAGCCCTGCCGCTGCCTTCCATCGCGCACACAGACTAGCTTGACAAGGCTCTTGCTCACACTGAGGCACAAGCACTTTCCAACTGAGCGCCTTTGCGAGGTGTTTGTTTTGCGCAAAAGGGTGTCCCCGACGCAACTTAATGACGAATTAGTTATGTCTACTCATACATAATACTACATCAATACAAGTACTATAACATTGTAGACGAGACAGTATAATGTATCTTTTTTTACCATGGTTGTATTTTGTATTTTACAAGGGGTGGATAAAGCGACAATGGTGACCAAAACAAGCACACCCTATTCTAAGAGGCGTGTTTAGCCTGACAACTAAGCGGAAGTAGAGTACCCCAGTCTCCCAGGCAATTAGTTTTCTCAAGTATATAATAAAATACGGGTTTCTCTAGTTTGACATGTAACATTACATGTAGAAGAGAAATGTCAATAACTACATCCCAAATGTGTGTGAATGTATTCTTCGTGCAGTGCAATCAGAGTGCTTTTCAGAGGCATATGCAAGTTTTCTGACACGTATGAACAATGAATTATGTAAGCCCCCCTTAAAAAGACCAAAACGTTATCATTCAAGGTTGCGTTTTGCTTCAGTGCAGAAATGGGTGTGCCTGTCAGACTAGTGTTACACAAGGCACTGTGGTTAATAATAAATGAAGAGGTTGAAGCTGCATCCCCAGTTCCATTATTAAAATAAACAAAGATGCAATAACGACAAATTCACAATCAGACCCAAACACTTTTATTCCAGAGCTAACGTGTGTATGCCAATAGTTTGTTCATTTCAGGCAGATGAGAAAAACATGCAACTTCTCATTGTACTCCTTATTAAAATACATTTAATTACTCTCATGATAACATTTAAAAGCATTAGCATGCCAGATAAACAGAATACATCCCAAAAATGACATTGAACCATGAAACTGGCAGTTACATATCCATATCGATACAACTTTAGACGTAAGCTAATGGAAAAGTCAAACATGAAAAGCACATTTGTGACTGTCCACTTGTGCAAACTTCACATTAGACACACTTTTACAAAAATAACACTTGTGTTCAGGCACATACAGTGGTTGCAGACATTCTAAGAGACACCTAAAAATGCAAACTAATGTTTTTGCTCCTGCTGCCAAAGAAAAGGTAATCAGGGATGCCAACAAAATGTGAGTTCCAGTGTAGGGAGGTGGGGTGTGTCGCCCTCTTGTGAGTACATGTTGAATGAGGACAGTCAAAACCTACACAAAGAAGGCTTCAGTTTTTCCATACATGAAAGAAACATTTATGAGACTTAAAGGCCTACTGAAACCCACTACTACCAACCACGCAGTCTGATAGTTTATATATCAATGATGAAATCTTAACATTGCAACACATGCCAATACGGCCGGGTTAACTTGTAAAGTGCAATTTTAAAATTCCCGCCACACTTCCGGTTGAAAAACTCCTTTGGATATGATTTATGCGCGTGACGTCACAAAAGCAACGGAAGTGGTTGGACCCCATCGGACCCGATAGAAAAGCCTCTTGTTTTCTTCGACAAAATTCCACATTATTCTGGACATCTGTGTTGGTGAATCTTTTGCAATTTGTTTAATGAACAATGGAGACTGCAAAGAAGAACGTTGTAGGTGGGATCGATCGGTGTCTTAGCGGCTAAGTACAATACTGTAATATCTGTGATATTTGCATTAGTGTACTGTCTTTAAGGGTTTGGGGAACGCGCATGCGCGAGTGAGTTGGCGGAGAACTTGTGTGTGTGAGCGTGAGTTTTGGCTAACAGCAGCTCGTGTATGTGTGTGCGTTACTTTTTGAACTACAACCAGTTACCGCTTTTTAATAAAGCGATTGAGCAGCGCTTCCTCGTCTGTGTGACTCCTTCTCCACTGCGGGGCATTACAATACTTAAAGCAACACAACAAGGACTACTTACTACGCCTAGCCGATGCTTGCCGCCAAACCCACGGATGAAGTCCTTCGTCGTGCCGTTGATCGCTGGAATGCAGGTGAGCACGGCTGTTGATGGGTTTCTATCTTCATTTGAGAACGATGCTACGCGCTAGCTCAGTAGCTAAGTGTGTCACCGATGTATTGTCTTGGAGATAAGTCACTTTAAATGTCCATTTCGCGTGCTCGACTCTCATTTTCAAGAGGATATAGTATCCGAGGTGGTTTAAAATACAAATCCGTGATTCACAATAGAAAAAGGAGAGAGTACATAGTTCTGTGAGGTCTGGTTGCTAAGTTAGCTTCAATGGCGTCGTTAGCACAGCATTGTTAACCTTCGCCAGCCTGGAAATCATTAACCGTGTATTTACATGTCCACGGTTTAATAGTATTGTTGATTTTCTATCTATCCTTCCAGTCAGGGGTTTATTTATTTTGTTTCTATCTTCATTTGAGAACGATGCTATCGCGCTAGCTCAGTAGCTAAGTGTGTCACCGATGTATTGTCTTGGAGATAAAAGTCACTTTAAATGTCCATTTCGCGTGCTCGACTCTCATTTTCAAGAGGATATAGTATCCGAGGTGGTTTAAAATACAAATCCGTGATTCACAATAGAAAAAGGAGAGAGTACATAGTTCTGTGAGGTCTGGTTGCTAAGTTAGCTTCAATGGCGTCGTTAGCACAGCATTGTTAACCTTCGCCAGCCTGGAAATCATTAACCGTGTATTTACATGTCCACGGTTTAATAGTATTGTTGATTTTCTATCTATCCTTCCAGTCAGGGGTTTATTTATTTTGTTTCTATCTTCATTTGAGAACGATGCTATCGCGCTAGCTCAGTAGCTAAGTGTGTCACCTATGTATTGTCTTGGAGATAAGTCACTTTAAATGTCCATTTCGCGTGCTCGACTCTCATTTTCAAGAGGATATAGTATCCGAGGTGTTTTAAAATACAAATCCGTGATTCACAATAGAAAAAGGAGAGAGTACATAGTTCTGTGAGGTCTGGTTGCTAAGTTGCTAAGTTAGCTTCAATGGCGTCGTTAGCACAGCATTGTTAACCTTCGCCAGCCTGGAAAGCATTAACCGTGTATTTACATGTCCACGGTTTAATAGTATTGTTGATTTTCTATCTATCCTTCCAGTCAGGGGTTTATTTTTTTTGTTTCTATATGCAGTTAAAGCACGATGATATCACGTTAGCTCGTAGCTAAAGCATTTCGCCGATGTATTGTCGTGGAGATAAAAGGCACTGAATGTCCATTTCGTTTTCTCGACTCATTTTCAAGAGGATATAGTATCCGAGGTGGTTTAAAATACAAATCCGTGATCCACAATATAAAAAGGAGAGTGTGGAATCCAATGAGCCAGCTTGTACCTAAGTTACGGTCAGAGCGAAAAAAGATACGTCCATCACTGCCTCTCAAGTCGTTCACTGTAACGTTCCTCATCTACGAATCTTTCATCCTCGCTCAAATTAATGGGGTAATCATCACTTTCTCGGTCCGAATCTCTCTCGCTCCATTGTAAACAATGGGGAATTGTGAGGAATACTAGCTCCTGTGACGTCACGCTACTTCCGGTACAGGCAAGGCTTTTTTTTATCAGCGAGCAAAAGTTGCGAACTTTATCGTCGATTTTCTCTACTAAATCCTTTCAGCAAAAATATGGCAATATCGCGAAATGATCAAGTATGACACATAAAATGGATCTGCTATTCCCGTTTAAATAAAAAAAAATCATTTCAGTAGGCCTTTAAAGGGGAACTGCAGTTTTATTTTGGAATTTTGCCTATCGTTCACAGTCATATTGAGAGAAAAGAATATATATGTTTTTGTTTTGTGTTTTTTTTTTTTTTTTGACAGGTTGATTTAAAGATGATAAAAAAACACTTGGAAGATGCAGCTAATGGGAGTCACTTTTGTTTAGCATTTAATGCCCTCTAAAACAACTTGAAATCCTGCAATCAACGTTTTGTTTACACGCATATATATATATATATATATATATATATATATATATATATTGTAGTAAGAGACACCTACATAACAATATGTACAACATTTACCGCATTTTGGTCATTTTAATCATTGCCGGAACTAACTATTCGGTGCATTTCTTTCCGTTTCCATAGAAGCGCATGTGTGTGTGCACGCAAGCGTGTTCTAATCATGGCAGATTTGTTAAACAACGAAGACAACTATTTTTGGACAAATGAGGATTCACAACATTATCTTTTTGAATATGAATATAGGGAGGATGAACTACTTTTTCTAGAAGCTAGTACAAAGGAAGAGTGAGAGGTTGGAACAGACGGAACCTGAGAGTGAGGTGAAAGTGACTAGAAGCTGCAAAATGGGAAATTTGAAGCCAAGCTAGTTTCAACATAAATTGAGTGCTTACCAATAATTAACTGGAAAAAACATCCCTCGCCAGCTGGTCCAGACAGACAACTGTCCATCGAGTGAGTCACTAATGACGGTGATACACGCAGCACGTCATGCGTGTATCATGACAGACAGCATAGGCTGTCTGTCTCGCTGTGTACAAACAAAACATGAAATGTGGACCAATACTTTACAGATACTATAATATGATTGTTCATGTTTCTCAGTCAGTACAGATTGGTGTCTTATTTCAGTGTTGTGCATTACAAACTCAAAAGAGTTTCGTGCTGACGTACAAGCTAGCTTATCTAATAATAATAATAATAATAATAATACCTGGGATTTATATAGCGCTTTTCTAAGTACCCAAAGTCGCTTTACATGTTAAAAACCCATCATTCATTCACACCTGGTGGTGGTAAGCTACTTTCGTAGCCACAGCTGCCCTGGGGTAGACTAACGAAAGCGTGGCTGCCAATTTGCGCCTACGGCCCCTCCGACCACCACCTATCATTCATTCAACAGTCATTCACCGGTGTGAGTGGCACCGGGGACAAGGGTGAAGTGTCCTGCCGTAGTTAGCTTCTAGGGCTAATATCGAAGCACGCCGATGTGTTAGTACACTAGAAAAATTAGTTCCTCAGTGTTCGCTCTTACAATAACAATGCCGCTACAGTTTGGTTATTATACAGGTTACTGAAGTATTGTTGACGATTTTCAAATTCAAATTTCAAAAGTGATTTAGTGGCAGAATTGATTGCTCCCATAAGCTGCATCGATAGCCACCAAAAGGCCGATTTTTACATGTTAGAATGCAAAAACAAAATAAAACCTTTTGTCTTCTTGTCTCTTACAATGATTGTGAACAATAGGCAAAGTTCCAAAAAAAAGTACAGTTCCCCTTTAAATGGGCTGTTAGAAATCTTTACAAGGATGCCTAGAGGGCACTAACTTTAAAATATTTTTTAAGCAATACATCCCACCCCGTTACTGCTTTTGTTATACATTGACCTAAACAATGGCTATATGTAACATGCCATTAGCTTTGTGTGTTGTTAGTCAATGATAGCGATTTGGCTAGCTAATGTTAGCTATCACTGAATGTGTAGCCTATCGTAAGAACAACATCACTGCAAATTGCTTTTGGATAGGTGCATGCGCTCCTTGTGTGTGAGTACAGACAAGCCAGACAAATTCCTTGGACCGACAAGCAATTTCTATTCAAAAATAATTAGTAATTGTGAAAAATAATAATTAAAAAAAAGTTCTGTTAAAACACTAATGGTAACATAAGGTAGACGGTGGGGTTTGTGTTATAATTTTGTTTTAAATAAATGTAAATTCCAACAAGTTGCAAACAGCTCCTTTAACAGATTTCAAAACGATTAAATGTTATTCTGGTAGGTTAATCAGTATATTATTTTAGAGTGTGGTGTTACCTTTGGTTCTATTTGGGGATGCCTGCCACAATCTCAGACTCAATGCCACAATGGTTTGATCCACGCAGGATTTTAAAGAATCCTAAAAAATTAATGAATCAGTTTAGTGGGATCATGAACGAGTTCAGATTGAAGTCCAAGAGTATGAGGTATAATTTGTATTTTCTCACCATTGTGACCCCAGTCAACGTTCCAGGAGTTGGCACAGAGCCAATAGGGGACGCCATCCTCCTCCCCCCAGCCAAGTATCTTGATGGCGTGTCCGCCCAGCATAGACCCAGACACATGCTGGTACACCCCTGCAGACAAGAAGAAAAAATAGTCAACAAATTTTTTCTTTAGTGACTTCATCAAATGCAGTGTGTATCTATGCTTACCAGACTTGTATAGAACAAAGTCTTCATACACGGTGAAGGCTCCTTCTACTGGGCCGTTCTGGAATATCTCAGATTGAATCTGCTCCTCATCTGACAGCACGCTGTACGATGTTTTGCCTGAAACATGAAAAATATGTGCTGTATGCTTCAACTCTTTCCCATAATCAAGTTTCGGACATGAACTCTTTCTGTTACCAAAATGCTTGTCCTTGGCGTAGCTAGGGGAGTATCCGGATTCGCACTTGAGGACACACTTGGGTGTTTCTCCACCTTCCCCGCTGCAGGGAGGTCTAGTACCGTTCACATGGTGTTCACAAGGCGCTATTGTGTAAGGACGGCAACCTACGGACAGGAAGACAAGTGCTAAGCTTGTAGATTCACTTGCGCCTTAGGACGGCGGTGAGTTTGTAACTTACCAATGTGGGAATTATACAGCCCACCAGAGACCAGTCCATCCTGGGTCCAGAAGTCCCAGGCAGCTGAAGGGTAGCCACCATTACATCTAAAATACATTTGTAGTTTTAATAATTTGACAGGGCTCTAATTTTCGCTTATGCGAATTAAACACTAAAATTCTACACATAGAAATTCAAAAGAGTCTCCAAAATTCAGATACTGTATATGTAGCAGGTGATGTTTTTGTAATGGATCTGTATTACTCAACAGCTACTGCAGGTTACTGCTGTCTAGAGAGAGCTGTTGGGACAGATTAGAGAAACTGCTGCTGTGCTCTCACCCCATGCCACAACCCTCGCAGCAGGTTAGCAGGTCCTCTGCGGAGATCTCTACGCTGACCTTTGCATTGCTGTGGATGCACACTCGGTCAGATATAGCCTCTGCAGCGCCAAAGGCCTGCAAACAGAAGTACACACGATTACAAAACTTTTAACAACATATTGTAACTATTCGATGACATGTCACATTTCTTTTTTTTGGTGAGAACAATAAAGATCTAAGATTTTTTTTAGTTAAGTATTCAATTAAGTCACACCACAGACAATTGTTAGACCAAATTTGTATCACGCAGCAGTCACGGTATGTCGTATGGTATATTGTAGGGCTATGAATCTTTGGGCACCACACGATTCAATTCGATTCTTGGGGGTAACGATACGATTCAGAATCAATTCTCGATTCAAAATCAATACTTCTTTAATAACATTGGGTGCCAGTTGTATGATTAACTACATTTCTCCATAAAATAGACAAACGACTGATACATTTCTATATAATTTTATTATATTTATTTTATTAATCTTTATTTTTTGTTTGATGAAATTCTACCAAAACAAGTGGCGAGACAGAACAGATTTTGGACAATTTTTTATTTATTTTTTTATGTATAAAAAGGTTTTAATTTTTTTAGTTAAATATTATATAACGCGGTCGTTGGGATACATTAAATAAAATAAAATTGCGTTATTCCCGAGATTGCGTCATACAGCAATCCTTATTTTTTTACCCTTTTCTTTTTTTAAAAGTTATGCGCTGTTGCTCGGCTTTTTTTTGTTTTGTTACAATTTGGTCGCATGTCTGCATAGGTTGCGTCTCTTAGGATGCAAAGGACGACAGAAAGCAGCTTGCAGGTTCTTACCTGCGAGCTGCTTTCTGTCTTGTTTAATTCCAGTACAAGGCACAAAAACATACAGGGCATTAACCTAACATGAAGCTAACTGGAATTCAAAGGCTCGCCAACGATGAACAACAAGAAAGTCTGAGTGTAGCAATGAAAACGGGTAACTGTTATGTGAAATAAAACCAACACAGGACATGACTGGGAGGGACCGGTCATGACAGTGAGTTCGTAAATACGCAATAATTTGGTGAAAAACAATGCAATTGACTAAGGTGGCACAATCATGTTATATAAAACATTGCGTTAAATTTGACAGTGATACAGCAAACTTCCAGCTGTGTAACCCTAGTGTAAGTAGGGCCCAAAACAGGCTTTACATGTGTTCCTTATGCGATATGATTGTTCAGTTTGAAGATTAGCAGTCTGATATTTTGCCAGGGAGTTTTTGCCAGTTTATTTTTCATAAAATTGGATAGAAATAAGATATAAACATTAAATATATGTACACACTTTCTTTTAAGAACAATTTTGACTACAAAGGCTCCTATTATAACTTATATTTTTTAAACAGACTGTAATCCTGGTACTATACTATGCTTTTTCCACGAAAACAGAATTAATCTCATTCTTAGTGATTGAAAAACAAGAAAATATTGTTTTGTGAAATTGCACCCTTTAACCACTAGATAACGCCAGAAAACCATGATGTACATTTGTCAGAGTTTTGATGAGTTAAACATTGGCTGGTATTCTACATAAAATCAACACAATAGGTATTTTAGCCACATAAATGTAGCTATGTTTTTCTAAAAGGAGTTCTGGTTGCCAATATAGACACTTGCTAAAACCTGTACACAGTACATAGTATAGTATAATTTTAATCGTTTTACATGCAACGTAATCAACATTGAGATGACCGTCATTGTTAAGGGATACAATTGTGGGCTTTCTATTCTAAAATTAAATATTATAAAATGGCTGCAGGTTGTATCAACTCATATCAACTTTTCTTTTTCATTCCTCACCCAGCAGG